>NW_027039757.1:20000-96403 GCF_034236695.1 Oncorhynchus nerka | reverse complement strand
ATAATGTATTATGATGTTTGTTATAATGTATTATGATATTTATTTATAATAATGTATTGATGTTGTTATAATGTATTATGTTATAATAGTGTATTATGTTATAAATATTATGATGTTGTTATAATGATATAATATGATGTTGTTATAATGTATTATGTTATAATGTATTATGATGTTGTTATAATTATGACGTATTATTATGTTATAATGTATTATGATGTTGTTATAATGTATTATGTTATAATGTATGATGTTGTTATAGTGTATTATGATGTTGTTATAATGTATTATGTTATAATGTATAATATTATGATGTTGTTATAATGTATTATGATGTTGTTATAATGTATTATGTTATAATGTATTATATTATAATGTATTATGTTATAATGTATTATGATGTTGTTATAGTGTATTATGATGTTTGTTTATAATGTATTATGTTATAATGTATTATGATGTTGTTATAATGTATTATGATGTTATAATGTATTATGATGTTGTTATAATGTATTATGATGTTGTTTATAATGTATTATGATGTTGTTATAATGTATTATGTTATAATGTATTATGTTATAATGTATTATGATGTTGTTATAATGTATTATGATGTTGTTATAGTGTATTATGTTATAATGTATTATGATGTTTGTTATAGTATTATGTTATAATGTATTATGATGTTGTTATAATGTATTATGATGTTGTTATAGTGTATTATGATGTTGTTATAATGTATTATGATGTTGTTATAATGTATTATGATGTTGTTATAATGTATTATGTTATAATGTATTATGATGTTGTTATAATGTATTATGATGTTGTTATAATGTATTATGATGTTGTTATAATGTATTATGATGTTGTTATAATGTATTATGTTATAGTGTATTATGTTATAATGTATTATGTTATAATGTATTATGATGTTGTTATAATGTATTATGATGTTGTTATAATGTATTATGATGTTGTTATAATGTATTATGTTATGATGTTGTTATAATGTATTATGTTATAATGTATTATGTTATAATGTATTATGTTATAATGTATTATGATGTTGTTATAATGTATTATGTTATAATGTATTATGTTATAATGTATTATGTTATAATGTATTATGATGTTGTTATAATGTATTATGATGTTGTTATAATGTATTATGATGTTGTTATAGTGTATTATGATGTTGTTATAATGTATTATGATATTGTTATAGTGTATTATGTTATAATGTTTATGATGTTGTTATAATGTATTATGTTATAATGTATTATGTTATAATGTATTATGATGTTGTGTATTATGTTATAGTGTATTATGATATTTGTTATAATGTATTATGATGTTGTTATAATGTATTATGATGTTTGTTATAATGTATTATGATGTTGTTATAATGTATTATGTTATAATGTATTATGATGTTGTTATAATGTATTATGATGTTGTTATAATGTATTATGTTATAATGTATTATGTTATAATGTATTATGATGTTGTTATAATGTATTATGATGTTGTTATAATGTATTATGTTATAATGTATTATGATGTTGTTATAATGTATTATGATGTTGTTATAGTGTATTATGATGTTGTTATAATGTATTATGATGTTGTTATAGTGTATTATGATGTTGTTATAATGTATTATGATGTTGTTATAATGTATTATGATGTTGTTATAATGTATTATGATGTTGTTATAATGTATTATGATGTTGTTATAATGTATTATGATTATAATGTATTATGTTATAATGTATTATGATGTTTATTATAGTGTATTATGATGTTGTTATAATGTATTATGATGTTGTTATAGTGTATTATGATGTTGTTATAATGTATTATGATGTTGTTATAATGTATTATGATTTTGTTATAATGTATTATGATTTTATATAATGTATTATGATGTTGTTATAATGTATTATGATGTATTAATGTATTATGTTATAATGTATTATGTTATAATGTATTATGTTATAATGTATTATGTTCTAATGTATTATGATGTTGTTATAATGTATTATGATGTTGTTATAATGTATTATGATGTTGTTATAGTGTATTATGTTATAATGTATTATGATGTTGTTATAATGTATTATGTTATAATGTATTATGTTATAATGTATTATGATGTTGTTATAATGTATTATGATGTTGTTATAGTGTATTATGTTATAGTGTATTATGATGTTGTTATAATGTATTATGATGTTGTTATAGTGTATTATGTTATAGTGTATTATGATGTTGTTATAATGTATTATGATGTTGTTATAATGTATTATGATGTTGTTATAATGTATTATGATGTTGTTATAATGTATTATGTTATAATGTATTATGATGTTGTTATAATGTATTATGATGTTGTTATAATGTATTATGTTATAATGTTTATGTTATAAATGTATTATGATGTTGTTATAATGTATTATGATGTTGTTATAATGTATTATGTTATAATGTATTATGATGTTGTTTATAATGTATTATGATGTTGTTATAGTGTATTATGATGTTGTTTATAATGTATTATGATGTTGTTATAGTGTATTATGATGTTGTTATAATGTATTATGATGTTGTTATAATGTATTATGATGTTGTTATAATGTATTATGATTATAATGTATTATGATGTTGTTATAATGTATTATGATGTTGTTATAATGTATTATGTTATAATGTATTATGATGTTATTTAGTGTATTATGATGTTGTTTATAATGTATTATGATGTTGTTATAATGTATTATGATGTTGTTATAATGTATTATGATGTTGTTATAATGTATTATGTTTGTTATAATGTATTATGATGTTGTTATAATGTATTATGATGTTGTTATAATGTATTATGATGTTGTTATAATGTATTATGATGTTGTTATAATGTATTATGTTATAATTATGTATTATGATGTTGTTATAATGTATTATGATGTTGTTATAATGTATTATGATGTTGTTATAATGTATTATGATTTATATAATGTATTATGTTATAATGTATTATGATGTTGTTATAATGTATTATGATGTTGTTATAATGTATTATGATGTTGTTATAATGTATTATGTTATAATGTATTATGATGTTGTTATAATGTATTATGATGTTGTTATAATGTATTATGTTATAATGTATTATTATGTTGTTATAATGTATTATGATGTTGTTATAATGTATTATGATGTTGTTATAATGTATTATGATGTTGTTATAATGTATTATATTATAATGTATTATGATGTTATAATGTATTATGATGTTGTTATAATGTATTATGATGTTGTTATAATGTATTATGTTATAATGTATTATGATGTTGTTATAATGTATTATGTTTATAATGTATTATGATGTTGTTATAATGTTTATGTTATAATGTATTATGATGTTGTTATAATGTATTATGATGTTGTTATAATGTATTATGTTATAATGTATTATATGTTGTTATAATGTATTATGATATTTGTTATAATGTATTATGATGTTTTATAATGTATTATGATGTTGTTATAATGTATTATGTTATAATGTATTATGTTATAATGTATTATGATGTTGTTATAATGTATTATGATGTTGTTATAGTGTATTATGTTATAATGTATTATGATGTTGTTATAGTGTATTATGTTATAATGTATTATGATGTTGTTATAATGTATTATGATGTTGTTATAGTGTATTATGATATTATAATGTATTATGATGTTGTTATAATGTATTATGATGTTGTTATAATGTATTATGTTATAATGTATTATGATGTTGTTATAATGTATTATGATGTTGTTATAATGTATTATGATGTTGTTATAATGTATTATGATGTTGTTATAATGTATTATAATGTATTATGTTATAATGTATTATGATGTTGTTATAATGTATTATGATGTTGTTATAATGTATTATGATGTTGTTATAATGTATTATGATGTTTGTTATAATGTATTATGTTATAATGTTTATGTTATAATGTATTATGATGTTGTTATAATGTATTATGTTATAATGTTTATTATAATTATTATGTTATAATGTATTATGTTATAATGTATTATGATGTTGTTATAATGTATTATGATGTTGTTATAATGTATTATGATGTTGTTATAGTGTATTATGATGTTGTTATAATGTATTATGATGTTTATTTATGTTATTATTGTTATAATGTATTATGATTATTATAATGTATTATGTTATAATGTATTATGTTATAATGTATTATGATGTTGTTATAATGTATTATGTTATAGTGTATTATGATTATAATGTATTATGATTATAATGTATTATGATGTTGTTATAATGTATTATGATGTTGTTATAATGTATTATGTTATAATGTATTATGATGTTGTTATAATGTATTATGATATTGTTATAAATGTATTATGTTATAATGTATTATGTTATAATGTATTATGATGTTGTTATAATGTATTATGATGTTATAATGTATTATGTTATAATGTATTATGATGTTGTTATAATGTATTATGATGTTGTTATAATGTATTATGATGTTGTTATAATGTATTATGTTATGTTTATGTTATAATGTATTATGTTGTTATAGTGTATTATGATGTTGTTATAATGTATTATGATGTTGTTATAATGTATTATTATAATGTATTATATAATGTATTATGATGTTGTTATAATGTATTATGATGTTGTTATAATGTATTATGATTTGTTATAATGTATTATGATGTTGTTATAGTGTATTATGATGTTGTTATAATGTATTATGATGTTGTTATAATGTATTATGATGTTGTTATAGTGTATTATGATGTTGTTATAATGTATTATGATGTTGTTATAATGTATTATGATGTTGTTATAATGTATTATGTTATAATGTATTATGATGTTGTTATAATGTATTATGATGTTGTTATAATGTATTATGATGTTGTTATAGTGTATTATGATTATAATGTATTATGATGTTGTTATAATGTATTATGATTTATAATGTATTATGATGTTGTTTATAATGTATTATGATGTTGTTATAATGTATTATGATGTTGTTATAATGTATTATGTTATAAATGTATTATGTTATAATGTATTATTATGTTGTTATAATGTATTATGATGTTGTTATAATGTATTATGATGTTGTATAATATGATGTTGTTATAATGTATTATGATGTTGTTATAATGTATTATGTTATAATGTATTATGTTATAATGTATTATGTTATAATGTATTATGTTATAATGTATTATGATGTTGTTATAATGTATTATGATGTTGTTATAATGTATTATGATGTTGTTATAATGTATTATGATGTTGTTATAATGTATTATGATGTTGTTATAGTGTATTATGTTATAATGTATTATGATGTTGTTATAATGTATTATGTTATAATGTATTATGTTATAATGTATTATGATGTTGTTATAATGTATTATGATGTTGTTATAGTGTATTATGTTATAGTGTATTATGATGTTGTTATAATGTATTATGATGTTGTTATAGTGTATTATGTTATAGTGTATTATGATGTTGTTATAATGTATTATGATGTTGTTATAATGTATTATGATGTTGTTATAATGTATTATGATGTTGTTATAATGTATTATGTTATAATGTATTATGATGTTGTTATAATGTATTATGATGTTGTTATAATGTATTATGTTATAATGTATTATGTTATAATGTATTATGATGTTGTTATAATGTATTATGATGTTGTTATAATGTATTATGTTATAATGTATTATGATGTTGTTATAATGTATTATGATGTTGTTATAGTGTATTATGATGTTGTTATAATGTATTATGATGTTGTTATAGTGTATTATGATGTTGTTATAATGTATTATGATGTTGTTATAATGTATTATGATGTTGTTATAGTGTATTATGATGTTGTTATAATGTATTATGATGTTGTTATAATGTATTATGATGTTGTTATTGTTATAATGTATTATGATGTTGTTATAGTGTATTATGATGTTGTTATAATGTATTATGATGTTGTTATAGTGTATTATGATGTTGTTATAATGTATTATGATGTTGTTATAATGTATTATGATGTTGTTATAATGTATTATGATGTTGTTATAATGTATTATGATGTTGTTATAATGTATTATGATGTTGTTATAATGTATTATGTTATAATGTATTATGTTATAATGTATTATTATGTTGTTATAGTGTATTATGATGTTGTTATAATATATTATGATGTTGTTATAATGTATTATGATGTTGTTATAATGTATTATGTTATAATGTATTATGATGTTGTTATAATGTATTATGATGTTGTTATAATGTATTATGATGTTGTTATAATGTATTATGTTATAATGTATTATGATGTTGTTATAATGTATTATGATGTTGTTAAAATGTATTATGATGTTGTTATAATGTATTATGTTATAATGTATTATGATGTTGTTATAGTGTATTATGATGTTGTTATAATGTATTATGATGTTGTTATAGTGTATATTGTTGTTATAATGTATTATGATATATTTATGATGTTGTTATAATGTATTATGTTATAATGTATTATGATATAATGTATTATGATGTTGTTTATAATGTATTATGATGTTGTTATAATGTATTATGTTATAATGTATTATGTTATAATGTATTATGATGTTGTTATAATGTATTATGATGTTGTTATAATGTATTATGACGTTTATAATGTATTATATATAATGTATTATGTTATAATGTATTATGATGTTGTTATAGTGTATTATGATGTTGTTATAATGTATTATGTTATAATGTATTATGATGTTGTTATAATGTATTATGATTTTGTTATAATGTATTATGATGTTGTTATAATGTATTATGATGTTGTTATAATGTATTATGATTTGTTATAATGTATTATGTTATAATGTATTATGTTATAATGTATTATGATGTTGTTATAATGTATTATGATGTTGTTATAATATTATGTTATAATTATTATGATGTTGTTATAGTGTATTATGTTATAATGTATTATGATGTTGTTATAATGTATTATGATGTTGTTATAATGTATTATGATGTTGTTATAATGTATTATGATGTATAATGTATTATGATGTTGTTATAATGTATTATGTTATAATGTATTATGATGTTATAATGTATTATGATGTTGTTATAATGTATTATGATGTTGTTATAATGTATTATGATGTTGTATATAATGTATTAATGATTATGTTATAATGTATTATGATGTTGTTATAATGTATTATGATGTTTGTTATAATGTATTATGATGTTGTTATAATGTATTATGTTATGATGTTGTTATAATGTATTATGTTATAATGTATTATGTTATAATGTATTATGATGTTGTTATAATGTATTATGTTATAATGTATTATGTTATAATGTATTATGTTATAATGTATTATGTTCTAATGTATTATGATTGTTATAATGTATTATGATGTTGTTATAATGTATTATGATGTTAGTGTATTATGATGTTGTTATAATGTATTATGATGTTGTTATAGTGTATTATGTTATAATGTATTATGATGTTGTTATAATGTATTATGATGTTTATGTTATAATGTATTATGATGTTGTTATAATGTATTATGTTATAATGTATTATGATGTTGTTATAATGTATTATGATGTTGTTATAATGTATTATGATGTTGTTATAATGTATTATGATGTTGTTATAATGTATTATGTTATAATGTATTATGATGTTGTTATAATGTATTATGATGTTGTTATAATGTATTATGTTATAATGTATTATGTTATAATGTATTATGATGTTGTTATAATGTATTATGATGTTATTATAATGTATTATGTTATAATGTATTATGATGTTGTTATAATGTATTATGATGTTGTTATAGTGTATTATGATGTTGTTATAATGTATTATGATGTTGTTATAGTGTATTATGATGTTGTTATAATGTATTATGATGTTGTTATAATGTATTATGATGTTGTTATAGTGTATTATGATGTTGTTATAATGTATTATGATGTTGTTATAATGTATTATGATGTTGTTATAATGTATTATGTTATAATGTATTATGATATTATAATGTATTATGATGTTGTTATAATGTATTATGATGTTGTTATAGTGTATTATGATGTTTGTTATAATGTATTATGATGTTGTTATAATGTATTATGATGTTGTTATAATGTATTATGATGTTGTTATAATGTATTATGATGTTGTTATAATGTATTATGATGTTGTTATAATGTATTATGTTATAATGTATTATGTTATAATGTATTATTATGTTGTTATAGTGTATTATGATGTTGTTATAATGCATTATGATGTTGTTATAATGTATTATGATGTTGTTATAATGTATTATGTTATAATGTATTATGTTATAATGTATTATTATGTTGTTATAGTGTATTATGATGTTGTTATAATGCATTATGATGTTGTTATAATGTATTATGATGTTGTTATAATGTATTATGTTATAATGTATTATGATGTTGTTATAATGTATTATGATGTTGTTATAGTGTATTATGATGTTGTTATAATGTATTATGATGTTGTTATAGTGTATTATGATGTTGTTATAATGTATTATGATGTTGTTATAATGTATTATGATGTTGTTATAGTGTATTATGATGTTGTTATAATGTATTATGATGTTGTTATAATGTATTATGATGTTGTTATAATGTATTATGTTATAATGTATTATGATGTTGTTATAGTGTATTATGATGTTGTTATAATGTATTATGATGTTGTTATAATGTATTATGATGTTGTTATAATGTATTATGATGTTGTTATAATGTATTATGATGTTGTTATAATGTATTATGATGTTGTTATAATGTATTATGATGTTGTTATAATCTATTATGTTATAATGTATTATGTTATAATGTATTATTATGTTGTTATAGTGTATTATGATGTTGTTATAATGTATTATGATGTTGTTATAATGTATTATGATGTTGTTATAATGTATTATGATGTTGTTATAATGTATTATGTTATAGTGTATTATGTTATAATGTATTATGATGTTGTTATAATGTATTATGTTATAATGTATTATGTTATAATGTATTATGATGTTGTTATAATGTATTATGATGTTGTTATAATGTATTATGTTATAATGTATTATGTTATAATGTATTATGTTATAATGTATTATGATGTTTATAATGTATTGATGTTGTTATAATGTATTATGATGTTGTTATAATGTATTATGTTATAATGTATTATGTTATAATGTATTATGATGTTGTTATAGTGTATTATGTTATAGTGTATTATGATGTTGTTATAATGTATTATGATGTTGTTATAGTGTATTATGATGTTGTTATAGTGTATTATGATGTTGTTATAATGTATTATGTTATAATGTATTATGTTATAATGTATTATGATGTTGTTATAATGTATTATGATGTTGTTATAATGTATTATGTTATAATGTATTATGATGTTGTTATAATGTATTATGATGTTGTTATAATGTATTATGTTATAATGTATTATGTTATAATGTATTATGATGTTGTTATAATGTATTATGATGTTGTTATAATGTATTATGTTATAATGTATTATGATGTTGTTATAATGTATTATGATGTTGTTATAGTGTATTATGATGTTGTTATAATGTATTATGATGTTGTTATAGTGTATTATGATGTTGTTATAATGTATTATGATGTTGTTATAATGTATTATGATGTTGTTATAGTGTATTATGATGTTGTTATAATGTATTATGATGTTGTTATAATGTATTATGATGTTGTTATAATGTATTATGTTATAATGTATTATGATGTTGTTATAGTGTATTATGATGTTGTTATAATGTATTATGATGTTGTTATAGTGTATTATGATGTTGTTATAATGTATTATGATGTTGTTATAATGTATTATGATGTTGTTATAATGTATTATGATGTTGTTATAATGTATTATGATGTTGTTATAATGTATTATGATGTTGTTATAATGTATTATGATGTTGTTATAATGTATTATGTTATAATGTATTATGTTATAATGTATTATTATGTTGTTATAGTGTATTATGATGTTGTTATAATGTATTATGATGTTGTTATAATGTATTATGTTATAATGTATTATGTTATAATGTATTATGATGTTGTTATAGTGTATTATTATGTTGTTATAGTGTATTATGATGTTGTTATAATGTATTATGATGTTGTTATAGTGTATTATGATGTTGTTATAGTGTATTATGATGTTGTTATAGTGTATTATGATGTTGTTATAGTGTATTATGATGTTGTTATAATGTATTATGATGTTGTTATAATGTATTATGATGTTGTTATAGTGTATTATGATGTTGTTATAATGTATTATGATGTTGTTATAATGTATTATGATGTTGTTATAATGTATTATGTTATAATGTATTATGATGTTGTTATAGTGTATTATGATGTTGTTATAATGTATTATGATGTTGTTATAATGTATTATGATGTTGTTATAATGTATTATGATGTTATAATGTATTATGATGTTGTTATAATGTATTATGATGTTGTTATAATGTATTATGATGTTGTTATAATGTATTATGTTATAATGTATTATGTTATAATGTATTATTATGTTGTTATAGTGTATTATGATGTTGTTATAATGTATTATGATGTTGTTATAATGTATTATGATGTTGTTATAATGTATTATGATGTTGTTATAATGTATTATGTTATAGTGTATTATGTTATAATGTATTATGATGTTGTTATAATGTATTATGTTATAATGTATTATGTTATAATGTATTATGATGTTGTTATAGTGTATTATGATGTTGTTATAATGTATTATGTTATAATGTATTATGTTATAATGTATTATGTTATAATGTATTATGATGTTGTTATAATGTATTATGATGTTGTTATAATGTATTATGATGTTGTTATAATGTATTATGTTATAATGTATTATGTTATAATGTATTATGATGTTGTTATAGTGTATTATGTTATAGTGTATTATGATGTTGTTATAATGTATTATGATGTTGTTATAGTGTATTATGATGTTGTTATAGTGTATTATGATGTTGTTATAATGTATTATGTTATAATGTATTATGTTATAATGTATTATGATGTTGTTATAATGTATTATGATGTTGTTATAATGTATTATGTTATAATGTATTATGATGTTGTTATAATGTATTATGATGTTGTTATAATGTATTATGTTATAATGTATTATGTTATAATGTATTATGATGTTGTTATAATGTATTATGATGTTGTTATAATGTATTATGTTATAATGTATTATGATGTTGTTATAATGTATTATGATGTTGTTATAGTGTATTATGATGTTGTTATAATGTATTATGATGTTGTTATAGTGTATTATGATGTTGTTATAATGTATTATGATGTTGTTATAATGTATTATGATGTTGTTATAGTGTATTATGATGTTGTTATAATGTATTATGATTTGTTATAATATTATGTATTAATGTATTATGTTATAATGTATATGATGTTGTTATAATGTATTATGATGTTGTTATAATGTATTATGATTTGTTATAGTGTATTATGATGTTGTTATAATGTATTATGATGTTGTTATAATGTATTATGATGTTGTTATAATGTATTATGATGTTGTTATAATGTATTATGATGTTGTTATAATGTATTATGATGTTGTTATAATGTATTATGATGTTGTTATAATGTATTATGATAATGTATTATGTTATAATGTATTATGTTATAATATTATGATATAATGTATTATGATGTTGTTATAATGTATTATGTTATAATGTATTATGTTATAATGTATTATGATGTTGTTATAGTGTATTATTATGTTGTTATAGTGTATTATGATGTTGTTATAATGTATTATGATGTTGTTATAATGTATTATGATGTTGTTATAATGTATTATGATGTTGTTATAGTGTATTATGATGTTGTTATAATGTATTATGATGTTGTTATAATGTATTATGATGTTGTTATAATGTATTATGATGTTGTTATAATGTATTATGTTATAATGTATTATGATGTTGTTATAATGTATTATGATGTTGTTATAATGTATTATGATGTTGTTATAATGTATTATGATGTTGTTATAATGTATTATGATGTTGTTATAGTGTATTATGTTATAATGTATTATGATGTTGTTATAATGTATTATGATGTTGTTATAATGTATTATGATGTTGTTATAATGTATTATGATGTTGTTATAGTGTATTATGATATAGTGTATTATGATGTTGTTATAATGTATTATGATTTGTTATAATGTATTATGATGTTGTTATAGTGTATTATGTTATAATGTTTATGATTATAATGTATTATGTTATAATGTATTATGATGTTGTTATAATGTATTATGATGTTGTTATAATGTATTATGATGTTGTTATAGTGTATTATGATGTTGTTATAATGTATTATGATGTTGTTATAATGTATTATGATTTGTTATAATGTATTATGATGTTGTTATAATGTATTATGATGTTGTTATAGTGTATTATGTTATAATGTATTATGATGTTGTTATAATGTATTATGATATTGTTATGTGTATTATGTTATAATGTATTATGATGTTGTTATAATGTATTATGTTATAATGTATTATGATGTTGTTATAGTGTATTATGATGTTGTTATAATGTATTATGATGTTTATAATGTATTATGATGTTATAATGTATTATGATGTTGTTATAATGTATTATGATGTTGTTATAATGTATTATGTTATAATGTATTATGATTTGTTATAATGTATTATGTTATAATGTATTATGATGTTGTTATAATGTATTATGATGTTGTTATAATGTATTATGATGTTGTTATAATGTATTATGTTATAATGTATTATGATGTTGTTATAATGTATTATGATGTTGTAATATATGTTATGTATTATGATGTTGTTATAATATTATGTATAATGTATTATGATTTGTTATAATGTATTATGTTATAATGTATTATGATGTTATAATGTATTATGATGTTGTTATATGTATTATGTTATAATGTATTATGATGTTGTTATAATGTATTATGTTATAATGTATTATGATGTTATAATGTATTATGATGTTGTTATAATGTATTATGATGTTGTTATATGAATGTTATAATGTATTATGTTATAATGTATTATGATTATAATGTATTATGATAATGTATTATGATATTTGTTATAATGTATTATGATGTTGTTATAATGTATTATGATATAGTATTATGATGTTGTTATAATGTATTATGATGTTTGTTATAATGTATTATGATGTTGTTATAATGTATTATGATGTTGTTATAGTGTATTATGATTTTGTTATAATGTATTATGATGTTGTTATAATGTATTATGATGTTGTTATAATGTATTATGATTTGTTATAATGTATTATGATGTTGTTATAATGTATTATGATTTTGTTTATAATGTATTATGATGTTGTTATAATGTATTATGTTATATGTATTATGATTATAATGTATTATGATGTTGTTATAATGTATTATGATGTTATAATGTATTATGATGTTGTTATAATGTATTATGTTATAATGTATTATGATGTTGTTATAATGTATTATGATGTTGTTATAATGTATTATGATGTTGTTATAGTGTATTATGATGTTGTTATAATGTATTATGTTATAATGTATTATGATGTTGTTATAGTGTATTATGATGTTGTTATAATGTATTATGTTATAATGTATTATGATGTTGTTATAGTGTATTATGATGTTGTTATAATGTATTATGATGTTGTTATAATGTATTATGTTATAATGTATTATGTTATAGTGTATTATGTTATAATGTATTATGATGTTGTTATAATGTATTATGTTATAATGTATTATGATGTTGTTATAATGTATTATGATGTTGTTATAATGTATTATGATGTTGTTATAATGTATTATGATGTTGTTATAATGTATTATGATGTTGTTATAATGTATTATGTTATAATGTATTATGATGTTGTTATAATGTATTATGATTTAATGTATTATGTTATAATGTATTATGATGTTGTTATAATGTATTATGATGTTGTTATAATGTATTATGTTATAATGTATTATGATGTTGTTATAATGTATTATGATGTTGTTATAATGTATTATGTTATAATGTATTATGATGTTGTTATAATGTATTATGATGTTGTTATAATGTATTATGATGTTGTTATAGTGTATTATGATGTTGTTATAATGTATTATTATGTTGTTATAATGTATTATGATGTTGTTATAATGTATTATGATGTTGTTATAATGTATTATGTTATAATGTATTATGATGTTGTTATAGTGTATTATGATGTTGTTATAATGTATTATGATGTTGTTATAGTGTATTATGATGTTGTTATAATGTATTATGATGTTGTTATAATGTATTATGATGTTGTTATAATGTATTATGATGTTGTTATAATGTATTATGATGTTGTTATAATGTATTATGTTATAATGTATTATGTTATAATGTATTATGTTATAATGTATTATGTTCTAATGTATTATGATGTTGTTATAATGTATTATGTTATAATGTATTATGATTTGTTATAATGTATTATGTTATAATATATTATGATGTTGTTATAGTGTATTATGATGTTGTTATAATGTATTATGTTATAATGTATTATGATGTTGTTATAATGTATTATGATTTGTTATAATGTATTATGATGTTGTTATAATGTATTATGATGTTTGTTTATAATGTATTATGATGTTGTTATAATGTATTATGTTATAATGTATTATGATGTTGTTATAATGTATTATGATGTTGTTATAATGTATTATGATGTTGTTATAATGTATTATGATGTTGTTATAATGTATTATGTTATAGTGTATTATGTTATAATGTATTATGTTATAATGTATTATGATGTTGTTATAATGTATTATGATAATGTATTATGTTATAATGTATTATGTTATAATGTATTATGATGTTGTTATAATGTATTATGATGTTGTTTATAATGTATTATGTTATAATGTATTATGTTATAATGTATTATGTTATAATATTATGATTTGTTATAATGTATTATGATGTTATAATGTATTATATAATGTATTATGATTTATAATGTATTATGATGTTGTTATAATGTATTATGATGTTGTTATAATGTATTATGTTATAATGTATTATGTTGTTATAATGTATTATGATGTTGTTATAATGTATTATGATGTTGTTATAGTGTATTATGATATTGTTATAATGTATTATTATGTTGTTATAATGTATTATGTTATAATGTATTATGATGTTGTTATAATGTATTATGTTATAATGTATTATGATAATAGTGTATTATGATGTTGTTATAATGTATTATGATGTTGTTATAATGTATTATGATGTTGTTATAATGTATTATGATGTTTGTTATAATGTATTATGATGTTGTTATAATGTATTATGATGTTGTTATAATGTATTATGTTATAATGTATTATGTTATAATGTATTATGTTATAATGTATTATGATATTTATTATGATGTTGTTATAATGTATTATGTTATAATGTATTATGATGTTGTTATAATGTATTATGTTATAATGTATTATGATGTTGTTATAGTGTATTATGTTATAATGTATTATGATTTGTTATAATGTATTATGATGTTGTTATAGTGTATTATGATGTTGTTATAATGTATTATGATGTTTGTTATAATGTATTATGATGTTGTTATAATGTATTATGTTATAATGTATTATGATGTTGTTATAATGTATTATGATGTTGTTATAATGTATTATGATGTTGTTATAATGTATTATGATGTTGTTATAATGTATTATGTTATATGTATTATGTTATAATGTATTATTTATAATGTATTATGATGTATTATAATGTATTATGTTATAATGTATTATGTTATAATGTTTATGTTATAATGTATTATGATTTGTTATAATGTATTATGATGTTGTTATAATGTATTATGTTATAATGTATTATGTTATAATGTTTATGTTATAATGTATTATGATGTTGTTATAATGTATTATGATGTTGTTATAATGTATTATGATGTTGTTATAATGTATTATGATGTTGTTATAATGTATTATGATGTTGTTATAATGTATTATGTTATAATGTATTATGATGTTGTTATAATGTATTATGTTATAATGTATTATGTTATAATGTATTATGATGTTGTTATATAATAGTGTATTATGATGTTGTTATAATGTATTATGATGTTGTTATAGTGTATTATGATGTTGTTATAATGTATTATGATGTTGTTATAATGTATTATGTATAATGTATGTTATAATGTATTATGATGTTGTTATAATGTATTATGATGTTGTTATAATGTATTATGTTATAATGTATTATGATGTTGTTATAATGTATTATGTTATAATGTATTATATAATGTATTATGATGTTGTTATAGTGTATTATGTTATAGTGTATTATGATGTTGTTATAATGTATTATGATGTTGTTATAATGTATTATGATGTTGTTATAGTGTATTATGATGTTTGTTATAATGTATTATGATGTTGTTATAATGTATTATGATGTTGTTATAATGTATTATGTTATAATGTATTATGATATTATAATGTTTATGTTATAATGTATTATGATGTTGTTATAATGTATTATGATGTTGTTATAATGTATTATGTTATAATGTATTATGTTATAATGTATTATGATGTTGTTATAATGTATTATGATGTTGTTATAATGTATTATGTTATAATGTATTATGATGTTGTTATAATGTATTATGATGTTGTTATAATGTATTATGATGTTGTTATAATGTATTATGATGTTGTTATAGTGTATTATGATGTTGTTATAATGTATTATGATGTTGTTATAATGTATTATGATGTTGTTATAGTGTATTATGATGTTGTTATAATGTATTATGTTATAATGTATTATGATGTTGTTATAGTGTATTATGATGTTGTTATAATGTATTATGATGTTGTTATAGTGTATTATGATGTTGTTATAATGTATTATGTTATAATGTATTATGTTATAGTGTATTATGTTATAATGTATTATGATGTTGTTATAATGTATTATGTTATAATGTATTATGATGTTGTTATAATGTATTATGATGTTGTTATAATGTATTATGATGTTGTTATAATGTATTATGATGTTGCTATAATGTATTATGATGTTGTTATAATGTATTATGTTATAATGTATTATGATGTTGTTATAATGTATTATGATGTTGTTATAGTGTATTATGTTATAATGTATTATGATGTTGTTATAATGTATTATGATGTTGTTATAATGTATTATGTTATAATGTATTATGATGTTGTTATAATGTATTATGATGTTGTTATAATGTATTATGTTATAATGTATTATGATGTTGTTATAATGTATTATGATGTTGTTATAATGTATTATGATGTTGTTATAGTGTATTATGATGTTGTTATAATGTATTATGATGTTGTTATAATGTATTATGATGTTGTTATAATGTATTATGATGTTGTTATAATGTATTATGTTATAATGTATTATGATGTTGTTATAATGTATTATGATGTTGTTATAATGTATTATGATGTTGTTATAATGTATTATGATGTTGTTATAATGTATTATGATGTTGTTATAATGTATTATGATGTTGTTATAATGTATTATGATGTTGTTATAATGTATTATGATGTTGTTATAATGTATTATGTTATAATGTATTATGTTATAATGTATTATGTTATAATGTATTATGATGTTGTTATAATGTATTATGATGTTGTTATAGTGTATTATGTTATAATGTATTATGATGTTGTTATAATGTATTATGTTATAATGTATTATGATGTTGTTATAGTGTATTATGATGTTGTTATAATGTATTATGTTATAATGTATTATGATGTTGTTATAATGTATTATGATGTTGTTATAGTGTATTATGATGTTGTTATAATGTATTATGATGTTGTTATAATGTATTATGATGTTGTTATAATGTATTATGTTATAATGTATTATGATGTTGTTATAATGTATTATGATGTTGTTATAATGTATTATGATGTTGTTATAATGTATTATGATGTTGTTATAATGTATTATGTTATAAATTATGTTATAATGATGTTGTTATAATGTATTATGATGTTGTTATAATGTATTATGTTATAATGTATTATGTTATAATGTATTATGATGTTTATAATGTATTATGATGTATTATGATGTATTATTTATAATGTATTATGTTATAATGTATTATGTTATAATGTATTATGATGTTGTTATAATGTATTATGATGTTGTTATAATGTATTATGTTATAATGTATTATGATGTTGTTATAATGTATTATGATGTTGTTATAATGTATTATGATGTTGTTATAATGTATTATGTTATAATGTATTATGATGTTGTTATAATGTATTATGATGTTGTTATAATGTATTATGATGTTGTTATAGTGTATTATGATGTTGTTATAATGTATTATTATGTTGTTATAATGTATTATGATGTTGTTATAATGTATTATGATGTTGTTATAATGTATTATGTTATAATGTATTATGATGTTGTTATAGTGTATTATGATGTTGTTATAATGTATTATGATGTTGTTATAGTGTATTATGATGTTGTTATAATGTATTATGATGTTGTTATAATGTATTATGATGTTGTTATAATGTATTATGATGTTGTTATAATGTATTATGTTATAATGTATTATGTTATAATGTATTATGTTATAATGTATTATGATGTTGTTATAATGTATTATGATGTTGTTATAGTGTATTATGTTATAATGTATTATGATGTTGTTATAATGTATTATGTTATAATGTATTATGATGTTGTTATAGTGTATTATGTTATAATGTATTATGATGTTGTTATAATGTATTATGATGTTGTTATAGTGTATTATGATGTTGTTATAATGTATTATGATGTTGTTATAATGTATTATGATGTTGTTATAATGTATTATGTTATAATGTATTATGATGTTGTTATAATGTATTATGATGTTGTTATAATGTATTATGATGTTGTTATAATGTATTATGATGTTGTTATAATGTATTATGTTATAGTGTATTATGTTATAATGTATTATGTTATAATGTATTATGATGTTGTTATAATGTATTATGTTATAATGTATTATGTTATAATGTATTATGTTATAATGTATTATGATGTTGTTATAATGTATTATGATGTTGTTATAATGTATTATGTTATAATGTATTATGTTATAATGTATTATGTTATAATGTATTATGATGTTGTTATAATGTATTATGATGTTGTTATAATGTATTATGATGTTGTTATAGTGTATTATGATGTTGTTATAATGTATTATGATGTTGTTATAGTGTATTATGTTATAATGTATTATGATGTTGTTATAATGTATTATGTTATAATGTATTATGTTATAATGTATTATGATGTTGTTATAGTGTATTATGTTATAGTGTATTATGATGTTGTTATAATGTATTATGATGTTGTTATAGTGTATTATGATGTTGTTATAATGTATTATGATGTTGTTATAATGTATTATGTTATAATGTATTATGTTATAATGTATTATGATGTTGTTATAATGTATTATGATGTTGTTATAATGTATTATGTTATAATGTATTATGATGTTGTTATAATGTATTATGTTATAATGTATTATGTTATAATGTATTATGATGTTGTTATAGTGTATTATGTTATAGTGTATTATGATGTTGTTATAATGTATTATGATGTTGTTATAGTGTATTATGATGTTGTTATAGTGTATTATGATGTTGTTATAATGTATTATGATGTTGTTATAATGTATTATGATGTTGTTATAATGTATTATGTTATAATGTATTATGATGTTGTTATAATGTATTATGTTATAATGTATTATGATGTTGTTATAATGTATTATGATGTTGTTATAATGTATTATGTTATAATGTATTATGTTATAATGTATTATGATGTTGTTATAATGTATTATGATGTTGTTATAATGTATTATGTTATAATGTATTATGATGTTGTTATAATGTATTATGATGTTGTTATAGTGTATTATGATGTTGTTATAATGTATTATGATGTTGTTATAGTGTATTATGATGTTGTTATAATGTATTATGATGTTGTTATAATGTATTATGATGTTGTTATAGTGTATTATGATGTTGTTATAATGTATTATGTTATAATGTATTATGATGTTGTTATAGTGTATTATGATGTTGTTATAATGTATTATGATGTTGTTATAGTGTATTATGATGTTGTTATAATGTATTATGATGTTGTTATAATGTATTATGATGTTGTTATAATGTATTATGATTTATAATGTATTATGATGTTGTTATAATGTATTATGATTATAATGTATTATGATGTTGTTATAATGTATTATGTTATAATGTATTATGTTATAATGTATTATGATGTTGTTATAATGTATTATGTTATAATGTATTATGTTATAATGTATTATGATATTATTATGTTGTTATAATGTATTATGATGTTGTTATAATGTATTATGATGTTGTTATAGTGTATTATGATATAGTGTATTATGATGTTGTTATAATGTATTATGATGTTGTTATAGTGTATTATGATTTGTTATAATGTATTATGATGTTGTTATAATGTATTATGATGTTGTTATAATGTATTATGTTATAATGTATTATGATATTGTTATAATGTATTATGATGTTGTTATAATGTATTATGATGTTGTTATAATGTATTATGATGTTGTTATAATGTATTATGTTATAATGTATTATGATGTATAATGTATTATGTTATAATGTATTATGATGTTGTTATAATGTATTATGATGTTGTTATAATGTATTATGATGTTGTTATAATGTATTATGATGTTGTTATAGTGTATTATGATGTTGTTATAATGTATTATGATGTTGTTATAATGTATTATGATGTTGTTATAGTGTATTATGTTATAATGTATTATGATGTTGTTATAATGTATTATGATGTTGTTATAGTGTATTATGTTATAATGTATTATGATGTTGTTATAGTGTATTATGTTATAATGTATTATGATGTTGTTATAGTGTATTATGATGTTGTTATAATGTATTATGATGTTGTTATAATGTATTATGATGTTGTTATAATGTATTATGATGTTGTTATAATGTATTATGATGTTGTTATAATGTATTATGTTATAATGTATTATGATGTTGTTATAATGTATTATGTTATAATGTATTATGATGTTGTTATAGTGTATTATGTTATAATGTATTATGATGTTGTTATAATGTATTATGATGTTGTTATAATGTATTATGATGTTGTTATAGTGTATTATGATGTTGTTATAATGTATTATGTTATAATGTATTATGATGTTGTTATAATGTATTATGTTATAATGTATTATGATGTTGTTATAATGTATTATGATGTTGTTATAATGTATTATGATGTTGTTATAATGTATTATGATGTTGTTATAATGTATTATGATGTTGTTATAATGTATTATGATGTTGTTATAATGTATTATGATGTTGTTATAGTGTATTATGATGTTGTTATAATGTATTATGATGTTGTTATAATGTATTATGATGTTGTTATAATGTATTATGATGTTGTTATAGTGTATTATGATGTTGTTATAATGTATTATGATGTTGGTATAATGTATTATGATGTTGTTATAATGTATTATGATGTTGTTATAGTGTATTATGTTATAATGTATTATGATGTTGTTATAATGTATTATGATGTTGTTATAATGTATTATGATGTTGTTATAATGTATTATGTTATAATGTATTATGATGTTGTTATAATGTATTATGATGTTGTTATAATGTATTATGATGTTGATATAATGTATTATGATGTTGTTATAATGTATTATGATGTTGTTATAATGTATTATGTTATAATGTATTATGATGTTGTTATAGTGTATTATGATGTTGTTATAATGTATTATGATGTTGTTATAGTGTATTATGATGTTGTTATAATGTATTATGTTATAATGTATTATGATGTTGTTATAATGTATTATGATGTTGTTATAATGTATTATGTTATAATGTATTATGATGTTGTTATAGTGTATTATGATGTTGTTATAATGTATTATGATGTTGTTATAATGTATTATGTTATAATGTATTATGTTATAGTGTATTATGTTATAATGTATTATGATATAATGTATTATGTTATAATGTATTATGATGTTGTTATAATGTATTATGATGTTGTTATAATGTATTATGATGTTGTTATAATGTATTATGATGTTGTTATAATGTATTATGATGTTGTTATAATGTATTATGTTATAATGTATTATGATGTTGTTATAATGTATTATGATGTTGTTATAATGTATTATGATGTTGTTATAATGTATTATGATGTTGTTATAATGTATTATGATGTTGTTATAATGTATTATGATGTTGTTATAATGTATTATGATGTTGTTATAATGTATTATGATGTTGTTATAATGTATTATGTTATAATGTATTATGTTATAATGTATTATATAATGTATTATGATGTTGTTATAATGTATTATGATGTTGTTATAATGTATTATGTTATAATGTATTATGTTATAATGTATTATGATGTTGTTATAGTGTATTATGTTATAATGTATTATGATGTTGTTATAATGTATTATGATGTTGTTATAGTGTATTATGATGTTGTTATAATGTATTATGATAATGTTTATGTTATAATGTATTATGTTATAATGTATTATGATGTTGTTATAATGTGTATTATGATGTTGTTATAATGTATTATGATGTTGTTATAATGTATTATGATGTTGTTATAATGTATTATGTTATAATGTATTATGATTTTGTTATAATGTATTATGATGTTGTTATAATGTATTATGATGTTGTTATAATGTATTATGATGTTGTTATAATGTATTATGTTATAGTGTATTATGTTATAATGTATTATGTTATAATGTATTATGATGTTGTTATAATGTATTATGTTATGATGTTGTTATAATGTATTATGTTATAATGTATTATGTTATAATGTATTATGTTATAATGTATTATGATGTTGTTATAATGTATTATGATGTTGTTATAATGTATTATGTTATAATGTATTATGATGTTGTTATAATGTATTATGATGTTGTTATAGTGTATTATGATGTTGTTATAATGTATTATGATGTTGTTATAGTGTATTATGATGTTGTTATAATGTATTATGATGTTGTTATAATGTATTATGATGTTGTTATAATGTATTATGATGTTGTTATAATGTATTATGTTATAATGTATTATGATGTTGTTATAATGTATTATGATGTTGTTATAATGTATTATGATGTTGTTATAGTGTATTATGATGTTGTTATAATGTATTATGATGTTGTTATAATGTATTATGATGTTGTTATAATGTATTATGATGTTGTTATAATGTATTATGATGTTGTTATAATGTATTATGATGTTGTTATAATGTATTATGATGTTGTTATAATGTATTATGTTATAATGTATTATGTTATAATGTATTATGATGTTGTTATAATGTATTATGTTATAATGTATTATGTTATAATGTATTATGATGTTGTTATAGTGTATTATTATGTTGTTATAGTGTATTATGATGTTGTTATAATGTATTATGATGTTGTTATAGTGTATTATGATGTTGTTATAGTGTATTATGATGTTGTTATAGTGTATTATGATGTTGTTATAGTGTATTATGATGTTGTTATAATGTATTATGATGTTGTTATAATGTATTATGATGTTGTTATAATGTATTATGTTATAATGTATTATGATGTTGTTATAATGTATTATGATGTTGTTATAGTGTATTATGATGTTGTTATAATGTATTATGATGTTGTTATAATGTATTATGATGTTGTTATAGTGTATTATGTTATAATGTATTATGATGTTGTTATAATGTATTATGTTATAATGTATTATGATGTTGTTATAATGTATTATGATGTTGTTATAATGTATTATGATGTTGTTATAGTGTATTATGATGTTGTTATAATGTATTATGATGTTGTTATAATGTATTATGATGTTGTTATAGTGTATTATGTTATAATGTATTATGATGTTGTTATAATGTATTATGATGTTGTTATAATGTATTATGTTATAATGTATTATGATGTTGTTATAGTGTATTATGTTATAATGTATTATGATGTTGTTATAATGTATTATGATGTTGTTATAATGTATTATGATGTTGTTATAATGTATTATGATGTTGTTATAATGTATTATGATGTTGTTATAATGTATTATGATGTTGTTATAATGTATTATGTTATAATGTATTATGATTTGTTATAATGTATTAATGTATGATGTTGTTATAGTGTATTATGTTATAATGTATTATGATGTTGTTATAATGTATTATGATGTTGTTATAATGTATTATGATGTTGTTATAGTGTATTATGATGTTGTTATAATGTATTATGTTATAATGTATTATGATGTTGTTATAATGTATTATGTTATAATGTATTATGATTATAATGTATTATGATGTTGTTATAATGTATTATGATGTTGTTATAATGTATTATGATGTTGTTATAGTGTATTATGATGTTGTTATAATGTATTATGATGTTGTTATAATGTATTATGATGTTGTTATAATGTATTATGATGTTGTTATAGTGTATTATGATGTTGTTATAATGTATTATGATGTTGTTATAATGTATTATGATGTTGTTATAATGTATTATGATGTTGTTATAGTGTATTATGTTATAATGTATTATGATGTTGTTATAATGTATTATGATGTTGTTATAATGTATTATGATGTTGTTATAATGTATTATGATGTTGTTATAATGTATTATGTTATAATGTATTATGATGTTGTTATAATGTATTATGATGTTGTTATAATGTATTATGATGTTGATATAATGTATTATGATGTTGTTATAATGTATTATGATGTTGTTATAATGTATTATGTTATAATGTATTATGATGTTGTTATAGTGTATTATGATGTTGTTATAATGTATTATGATGTTGTTATAGTGTATTATGATGTTGTTATAATGTATTATGTTATAATGTATTATGATGTTGTTATAATGTATTATGATGTTGTTATAATGTATTATGTTATAATGTATTATGATGTTGTTATAGTGTATTATGATGTTGTTATAATGTATTATGATGTTGTTATAATGTATTATGTTATAATGTATTATGTTATAGTGTATTATGTTATAATGTATTATGATGTTGTTATAATGTATTATGTTATAATGTATTATGATGTTGTTATAATGTATTATGATGTTGTTATAATGTATTATGATGTTGTTATAATGTATTATGATGTTGTTATAATGTATTATGATGTTGTTATAATGTATTATGATGTTGTTATAATGTATTATGATGTTGTTATAATGTATTATGTTATAATGTATTATGATGTTGTTATAATGTATTATGATGTTGTTATAATGTATTATGATGTTGTTATAATGTATTATGTTATAATGTATTATGATGTTGTTATAATGTATTATGTTATAATGTATTATGATGTTGTTATAATGTATTATGATGTTGTTATAATGTATTATGATGTTGTTATAGTGTATTATGATGTTGTTATAATGTATTATTATGTTGTTATAATGTATTATGATGTTGTTATAATGTATTATGATGTTGTTATAATGTATTATGTTATAATGTATTATGATGTTGTTATAGTGTATTATGATGTTGTTATAATGTATTATGATGTTGTTATAGTGTATTATGATGTTGTTATAATGTATTATGATGTTGTTATAATGTATTATGATGTTGTTATAATGTATTATGATGTTGTTATAATGTATTATGATGTTGTTATAATGTATTATGTTATAATGTATTATGTTATAATGTATTATGATGTTGTTATAATGTATTATGATGTTGTTATAGTGTATTATGTTATAATGTATTATGTTATAATGTATTATGATGTTGTTATAGTGTATTATGTTATAATGTATTATGATGTTGTTATAATGTATTATGATGTTGTTATAGTGTATTATGATGTTGTTATAATGTATTATGTTATAATGTATTATGTTATAATGTATTATGTTATAATGTATTATGATGTTGTTATAGTGTATTATGATGTTGTTATAATGTATTATGATGTTGTTATAATGTATTATGATGTTGTTATAATGTATTATGTTATAATGTATTATGATGTTGTTATAATGTATTATGATGTTGTTATAATGTATTATGATGTTGTTATAATGTATTATGATGTTGTTATAATGTATTATGTTATAGTGTATTATGTTATAATGTTTATTGTTGTTATAATGTATTATGATGTTGTTATAATGTATTATGTTATAATGTATTATGTTATAATGTATTATGTTATAATGTATTATGTTATAATGTATTATGATGTTGTTATAATGTATTATGTTATAATGTATTATGTTATAATGTATTATGTTATAATGTATTATGTTATAATGTATTATGATGTTGTTATAATGTATTATGATGTTGTTATAATGTATTATGATGTTGTTATAATGTATTATGATGTTGTTATAGTGTATTATGATGTTGTTATAATGTATTATGATGTTGTTATAGTGTATTATGTTTTAATGTATTATGATGTTGTTATAATGTATTATGTTATAATGTATTATGTTATAATGTATTATGATGTTGTTATAGTGTATTATGTTATAGTGTATTATGATGTTATAATGTATTATGATGTTGTTATAGTGTATTATGATGTTGTTATAGTGTATTATGATGTTGTTATAATGTATTATGTTATAATGTATTATGTTATAATGTATTATGATGTTGTTATAATGTATTATGATGTTGTTATAATGTATTATGTTATAATGTATTATGATGTTGTTATAATGTATTATGTTATAATGTATTATGTTATAATGTATTATGATGTTGTTATAGTGTATTATGTTATAGTGTATTATGATGTTGTTATAATGTATTATGATGTTGTTATAGTGTATTATGATGTTGTTATAGTGTATTATGATGTTGTTATAATGTATTATGTTATAATGTATTATGTTATAATGTATTATGATGTTGTTATAATGTATTATGATGTTTATTATAATGTATTATGTTATAATGTATTATGATGTTGTTATAATGTATTATGATGTTGTTATAATGTATTATGATGTTGTTATAGTGTATTATGATGTTGTTATAATGTATTATGATGTTGTTATAATGTATTGTGATGTTGTTATAATGTATTATGATGTTGTTATAATGTATTATGATGTTGTTATAATGTATTATGATGTTGTTATAATGTATTATGATGTTGTTATAATGTATTATGTTATAATGTATTATGATGTTGTTATAGTGTATTATGTTATAATGTATTATGATGTTGTTATAGTGTATTATGATGTTGTTATAATGTATTATGATGTTGTTATAATGTATTATGATGTTGTTATAATGTATTATGTTATAATGTATTATGATGTTGTTATAATGTATTATGATGTTGTTATAGTGTATTATGATGTTGTTATAATGTATTATGATGTTGTTATAGTGTATTATGATGTTGTTATAATGTATTATGTTATAATGTATTATGATGTTGTTATAATGTATTATGATGTTGTTATAATGTATTATGTTATAATGTATTATGATGTTGTTATAGTGTATTATGATGTTGTTATAATGTATTATGTTATAATGTATAATGTATTATGTTATAATGTATTATTATGTTGTTATAATGTATTATGATGTTGTTATAATGTATTATGATGTTGTTATAATGTATTATGTTATAATGTATTATGATGTTGTTATAATGTATTATGATGTTGTTATAATGTATTATGATGTTGTTATAGTGTATTATGATGTTGTTATAATGTATTATGTTATAATGTATTATGATGTTGTTATAATGTATTATGATGTTGTTATAGTGTATTATGATGTTGTTATAATGTATTATGATGTTGTTATAATGTATTATGATGTTGTTATAATGTATTATGTTATAATGTATTATGATGTTGTTATAATGTATTATGATGTTGTTATAATGTATTATGTTATAATGTATTATGATGTTGTTATAGTGTATTATGATGTTGTTATAGTGTATTATGATGTTGTTATAATGTATTATGTTATAATGTATTATGATGTTGTTATAATGTATTATTATGTTGTTATAATGTATTATGATGTTGTTATAATGTATTATGATGTTGTTATAATGTATTATGTTATAATGTATTATGATGTTGTTATAATGTATTATGATGTTGTTATAATGTATTATGATGTTGTTATAATGTATTATGATGTTGTTATAATGTATTATGTTATAATGTATTATGATGTTGTTATAGTGTATTATGATGTTGTTATAATGTATTATGTTATAATGTATTATGATGTTGTTATAGTGTATTATGATGTTGTTATAATGTATTATGTTATAATGTATTATGATGTTGTTATAGTGTATTATGATGTTGTTATAATGTATTATGATGTTGTTATAATGTATTATGTTATAGTGTATTATGTTATAATGTATTATGATGTTGTTATAATGTATTATGTTATAATGTATTATGATGTTGTTATAATGTATTATGATGTTGTTATAATGTATTATGATGTTGTTATAATGTATTATGATGTTGTTATAATGTATTATGATGTTGTTATAATGTATTATGTTATAATGTATTATGATGTTGTTATAATGTATTATGATGTTGTTATAATAATGTATTATGATGTTGTTATAATGTATTATGATGTTGTTATAATGTATTATGTTATAATGTATTATGATGTTGTTATAATGTATTATGATGTTGTTATAATGTATTATGATGTTGTTATAATGTATTATGATGTTGTTATAATGTATTATGATGTTGTTATAATGTATTATGTTATAATGTATTATGATGTTGTTATAGTGTATTATGATGTTGTTATAATGTATTATGTTATAATGTATTATGATGTTGTTATAATGTATTATGATGTTGTTATAATGTATTATGTTATAATGTATTATGATGTTGTTATAGTGTATTATGATAATAATGTATTATGATGTTGTTATAATGTATTATGTTATAGTGTATTATGTTATAATGTATTATGATGTTGTTATAATGTATTATGTTATAATGTATTATGATGTTGTTATAATGTATTATGATGTTGTTATAATGTATTATGATGTTGTTATAATGTATTATGATGTTGCTATAATGTATTATGATGTTGTTATAATGTATTATGTTATAATGTATTATGATGTTGTTATAATGTATTATGATGTTGTTATAGTGTATTATGTTATAATGTATTATGATGTTGTTATAATGTATTATGATGTTGTTATAATGTATTATGTTATAATGTATTATGATGTTGTTATAATGTATTATGATGTTGTTATAATGTATTATGATGTTGTTATAATGTATTATGTTATAATGTATTATGATGTTGTTATAATGTATTATGTTATAATGTATTATGATGTTGTTATAATGTATTATGATGTTGTTATAATGTATTATGATGTTGTTATAATGTATTATGATGTTGTTATAATGTATTATGTTATAATGTATTATGATGTTGTTATAATGTATTATGATGTTGTTATAATGTATTATGTTATAATGTATTATGATGTTGTTATAGTGTATTATGATGTTGTTATAATGTATTATGATGTTGTTATAATGTATTATGTTATAATGTATTATGATGTTGTTATAATGTTTATATAATGTATTATGATGTTGTTATAATGTATTATGATAATTTTGTTTATAATGTATTATTATGTTTGTTATAATGTATTATGATGTTGTTATAATGTATTATGTTATAATGTATTATGATGTTGTTATAATGTATTATGATGTTGTTATAATGTATTATGTTATAATGTATTATGATGTTGTTATAATGTATTATGATGTTGTTATAATGTATTATGTTATAATGTATTATGTTATAATGTATTATGTTATAATGTATTATGATGTTGTTATAATGTATTATGTTATAATGTATTATGATGTTGTTATAATGTATTATGATGTTGTTATAGTGTATTATGATGTTGTTATAGTGTATTATGATGTTGTTATAATGTATTATGTTATAATGTATTATGATTATTATAATGTATTATGATGTTGTTATAATGTATTATGATGTTGTTATAATGTATTATGTTATAATGTATTATGATGTTGTTATAATGTATTATGATGTTGTTATAATGTATTATGATGTTGTTATAGTGTATTATGATATTTATAGTGTATTATGATATTGTTATAATGTATTATGATGTTGTTATAATGTATTATGATATTTATTATAATGTATTATGATGTTTGTTATAATGTATTATGATGTTGTTATAATGTATTATGTTATAATGTATTATGTTATAATGTATTATGATGTTGTTATAATGTATTATGATGTTGTTATAATGTATTATGTTATTATGATATTATGTTATAATGTATTATGATAATGTTTATGTTATAATGTATTATGATTTGTTATAATGTATTATTATGTTGTTATAATGTATTGTGATGTTGTTATAATGTATTATGATGTTGTTATAATGTATTATGTTGTTATAATGTTGATTATAATGTATTATGATGTTGTTATAATGTATTATGATGTTGTTATAATGTATTATGTTATAATGTATTATGATGTTGTTATAATGTATTATGTTATAATGTATTATGATATAATGTATTATGATTTGTTATAATGTATTATGATGTTTGTTATAATGTATTATGATGTTGTTATAATGTATTATGATGTTGTTATAATGTATTATGTTATAATGTATTATGATGTTGTTATAATGTATTATGTTATAATGTATTATGATATTTGTTATAATGTATTATGATTTTGTTATAATGTATTATGATGTTGTTATAATGTATTATGTTATAATGTATTATGTTATAATGTATTATGATGTTGTTATAATGTATTATGATGTTGTTATAATGTATTATGATGTTATAATGTATTATGATGTTGTTATAATGTATTATGTTATAATGTATTATGATGTTGTTATAATGTATTATGATGTTGTTATAATGTATTATGATGTTGTTATAATGTATTATGATGTTGTTATAATGTATTATGTTATAGTTTATGTTATAATGTTTATAAATGTATTATGATGTTGTTATAATGTATTATGTTATGATTTTGTTATAATGTATTATGTTATGATTATGTTATAATGTATTATGTTATAATGTTTATGTTATAATGTATTATGATGTTGTTATAATGTATTATGTTATAATGTATTATGTTATAATGTATTATGTTATAATGTATTATGTTATAATGTATTATGATATTGTTATAATGTATTATGATGTTGTTATAATGTATTATGATGTTGTTATAATGTTGTTATAGTGTATTATGATGTTTATTATAATGTATTATGATGTTGTTATAGTGTATTATGTTATAATGTATTATGATGTTGTTATAATGTATTATGATATAATGTATTATGATATTGTTATAATGTATTATGATGTTTGTTATAATGTATTATGATGTTGTTATAATGTATTATGATGTTGTTATAATGTATTATGATGTTGTTATAATGTATTATGATGTTATAATGTATTATGATGTTATAATGTATTATGATGTTTGTTATAATGTATTATGATGTTGTTATAGTGTATTATGTTATAATGTATTATGATGTTGTTATAGTGTATTATGATGTTGTTATAATGTATTATGTTATAATGTATTATGATGTTGTTATAGTGTATTATGTTATAATGTATTATGATGTTGTTATAGTGTATTATGATGTTGTTATAATGTATTATGATGTTGTTATAATGTATTATGATGTTGTTATAATGTATTATGATGTTGTTATAATGTATTATGATATTTGTTATAGTTATTATGTTATAATGTATTATGATGTTTGTTATAATGTATTATGTTATAATGTATTATGATGTTGTTATAGTGTATTATGTTATAATGTATTATGATTATAATGTATTATGATGTTGTTATAATGTATTATGATGTTTATTATAATGTATTATGATGTTGTTATAATGTATTATGATGTTGTTATAATGTATTATGATGTTGTTATAATGTATTATGATGTTGTTATAGTGTATTATGATGTTTGTTATAATGTATTATGATGTTGTTATAGTGTATTATGTTATAATGTATTATGATGTTGTTATAATGTATTATGATGTTGTTATAATGTATTATGATGTTGTTATAATGTATTATGATATTTGTTATAATGTATTATGATGTTGTTATAATGTATTATGATTTGTTATAATGTATTATGATATTTGTTATAGTGTATTATGATGTTGTTATAATGTATTATGATGTTGTTATAATGTATTATGATGTTGTTATAATGTATTATGATTTTATTATAGTGTATTATGTTATAATGTATTATGATGTTGTTATAATGTATTATGATGTTTGTTATAATGTATTATGATTTGTTATAATGCATTATGTTATAATGTATTATGATTTTGTTATAATGTATTATGATGTTTGTTATAATTATTATGATGTTGTTTATAATGTATTATGATGTTGTTATAATGTATTATGTTATAATGTATTATGATGTTTTATAGTGTATTATGATTTTGTTATAATGTATTATGATGTTGTTATAATGTATTATGATATTGTTATAATGTATTATGTTATAATGTATTATGATGTTGTTATAATGTATTATGATGTTTGTTATAATGTATTATGTTATAATGTATTATGATGTTGTTATAATGTATTATGATGTTGTTATAATGTATTATGATGTTGTTATAATGTATTATGTTATAATGTATTATGTTATAGTGTATTATGTTATAATGTATTATGATATTTATTATAATGTATTATGTTATAATGTATTATGATGTTGTTATAATATATTATGATGTTTATTATAATGTATTATGATGTTGTTATAATGTATTATGATTTGCTATAATGTATTATGATGTTGTTATAATGTATTATGTTATAATGTATTATGATGTTGTTATAATGTATTATGATGTTGTTATAGTGTATTATGTTATAATGTATTATGATGTTGTTATAATGTATTATGATGTTGTTATAATGTATTATGTTATAATGTATTATGATGTTTGTTATAATGTATTATGATATTTGTTATAATGTATTATGATTTGTTATAATGTATTATGTTATAATGTATTATGATATTGTTATAATGTATTATGTTATAATGTATTATGATGTTGTTATAATGTATTATGATGTTTATTATAATGTATTATGATGTTGTTATAGTGTATTATGATGTTGTTATAATGTATTATTATGTTGTTATAATGTATTATGATGTTTGTTATAATGTATTATGATGTTGTTATAATGTATTATGTTATAATGTATTATGATGTATTATGATGTTGTTATAATGTATTATGATATTTGTTATAATGTATTATGTTATAATGTATTATGATGTTGTTATAATGTATTATGTTATAATGTATTATGATTTGTTATAATGTATTATGTTATAATGTATTATGATTATAATGTATTATTATGTTATAATGTATTATGATGTTGTTATAATGTATTATGTTATAATGTATTATGATGTTGTTATAATGTATTATGATGTTGTTATAATGTATTATGATGTTGTTATAATGTATTATGATTTATATAATGTATTATGATATTTGTTATAATGTATTATGATGTTGTTATAATGTATTATGTTATAATGTATTATGATGTTGTTATAATGTATTATGATGTTGTTATAATGTATTATGATGTTGATATAATGTATTATGATATTTGTTATAATGTATTATGATGTTTATTATAATGTATTATGTTATAATGTATTATGATGTTGTTATAGTGTATTATGATGTTGTTATAATGTATTATGATGTTGTTATAGTGTATTATGATGTTGTTATAATGTATTATGTTATAATGTATTATGATATTGTTATAATGTATTATGATTATAATGTATTATGTTATAATGTATTATGATGTTGTTATAGTGTATTATGATGTTGTTATAATGTATTATGATGTTTGTTATAATGTATTATGTTATAATGTATTATGTTATAGTGTATTATGTTATAATGTATTATGATGTTGTTATAATGTATTATGTTATAATGTATTATGATGTTGTTATAATGTATTATGATGTTGTTATAATGTATTATGATTTTGTTATAATGTATTATGATGTTGTTATAATGTATTATGATGTTTGTTATAATGTATTATGATGTTTGCTATAATGTATTATGATATTTATTATAATGTATTATGTTATAATGTATTATGATGTTGTTATAATGTATTATGATGTTGTTATAATGTATTATGATGTTGTTATAATGTATTATGTTATAATGTATTATGATTTTATTTATAATGTATTATGTTATAATGTATTATGATGTTGTTATAATGTATTATGATGTTGTTATAATGTATTATGATATTTATTATAATGTATTATGATGTTGTTATAATGTATTATTATGTTGTTATAATGTATTATGATATTTATTATAATGTATTATGATGTTGTTATAATGTATTATGTTATAATGTATTATGATTTGTTATAGTGTATTATGATGTTGTTATAATGTATTATGATGTTGTTATAGTGTATTATGATAATGTTGTTATAATGTATTATGATGTTGTTATAATGTATTATGATGTTGTTATAATGTATTATGATGTTGTTATAATGTATTATGATGTTGTTATAATGTATTATGTTATAATGTATTATGTTATAATGTATTATGATTATAATGTATTATGATGTTGTTATAATGTATTATGTTATATAATGTATTATGATATTTATTATGTTATAATGTATTATGATGTTTATTTATAATGTATTATGATGTTTATTATATGTATTATGATGTTGTTATAATGTATTATGTTATAATGTATTATGTTATAATGTATTATGTTATAATGTATTATGATATTTGTTATAATGTATTATGATGTTGTTATAATGTATTATGATGTTGTTATAATGTATTATGATATTTGTTATAATGTATTATGTTATAATGTATTATGATTTATAATGTATTATGATGTTGTTATAATGTATTATGATTTTGTTATAATGTATTATGATGTTTATTTATAATGTATTATGTTATAATGTATTATGTTATAATGTATTATGTTATAATGTATTATGATGTTGTTATAATGTATTATGTTATGATGTTGTTATAATGTATTATGTTATAATGTATTATGTTATAATGTATTATGTTATAATGTATTATGTTATAATGTATTATGTTATAATGTATTATGTTATAATGTATTATGATGTTGTTATAATGTATTATGATGTTGTTATAATGTATTATGATGTTGTTATAATGTATTATGATATAGTGTATTATGATGTTGTTATAATGTATTATGATGTTGTTATAGTGTATTATGTTTTAATGTATTATGATTTGTTATAATGTATTATGATAATGTATTATGTTATAATGTATTATGATGTTGTTATAGTGTATTATGTTATAATGTATTATGATGTTGTTATAATGTATTATGATATTTGTTATAGTGTATTATGATATTTATTATAATGTATTATGTTATAATGTATTATGTTATAATGTATTATGATGTTGTTATAATGTATTATGATGTTGTTATAATGTATTATGTTATAATGTATTATGATGTTGTTATAATGTATTATGTTATAATGTATTATGTTATAATGTATTATGATGTTGTTATAATGTATTATGTTATAGTGTATTATGATGTTGTTATAATGTATTATGATGTTGTTATAATGTATTATGATGTTGTTATAGTGTATTATGATGTTGTTATAATGTATTATGTTATAATGTATTATGTTATAATGTATTATGATGTTATTATAATGTATTATGATTTGTTATAATGTATTATGTTATAATGTATTATGATTTGTTATAATGTATTATGATGTTGTTATAGTGTATTATGATGTTGTTATAGTGTATTATGATGTTATAATGTATTGTGATGTTGTTATAATGTATTGTGATGTTGTTATAATGTATTATGATATTTGTTATAATGTATTATGATGTTTATTATAATGTATTATGATGTTGTTATAATGTATTATGATATAATGTATTATGTTATAATGTATTATGATGTTTATTATAATGTATTATGTTATAATGTATTATGATGTTTTATAGTGTATTATGATATTTGTTATAATGTATTATGATGTTGTTATAATGTATTATGATGTTGTTATAATGTATTATGTTATAATGTATTATGATGTTGTTATAATGTATTATGATGTTGTTATAGTGTATTATGATGTTGTTATAATGTATTATGATGTTGTTATAGTGTATTATGATATTTGTTATAATGTATTATGTTATAATGTATTATGATGTTGTTATAATGTATTATGATGTTGTTATAATGTATTATGTTATAATGTATTATGATGTTTTATAGTTATTATGATGTTGTTATAATGTATTATGTTATAATGTATTATGATGTTGTTATAATGTATTATTATGTTATAATGTATTATGATGTTGTTATAATGTATTATGATGTTGTTATAATGTATTATGTTATAATGTATTATGATATAATGTATTATGATGTTGTTATAGTGTATTATGATGTTGTTATAGTGTATTATGATGTTTATTATAATGTATTATGTTATAATGTATTATGATGTTGTTATAATGTATTATGATGTTGTTATAATGTATTATGATGTTATTATAATAATTATGATGTTGTTATAGTGTATTATGATGTTTGTTATAATGTATTATGTTATAATGTATTATGATATTGTTATAATGTATTATGATGTTGTTATAATGTATTATGTTATAATGTATTATGATGTTGTTATAGTGTATTATGATGTTGTTATAGTGTATTATGATGTTGTTATAATGTATTATATAATGTATTATGATGTTGTTATAATGTATTATTATGTTGTTATAATGTATTATGATGTTGTTATAATGTATTATGATGTTGTTATAATGTATTATGTTATAATGTATTATGATTTATAATGTATTATGATGTTGTTATAATGTATTATGATGTTGTTATAGTGTATTATGATGTTGTTATAATGTATTATGTTATAATGTATTATGATGTTGTTATAATGTATTATGATGTTGTTATAATGTATTATGTTATAATGTATTATGATGTTGTTATAGTGTATTATGATGTTGTTATAATGTATTATGTTATAATGTATTATGATGTTGTTATAGTGTATTATGATGTTGTTATAATGTATTATGATGTTGTTATAATGTATTATGTTATAGTGTATTATGTTATAATGTATTATGATGTTGTTATAATGTATTATGTTATAATGTATTATGATGTTGTTATAATGTATTATGATGTTGTTATAATGTATTATGATGTTGTTATAATGTATTATGATGTTGTTATAATGTATTATGATGTTTTATAATGTATTATGTTATAATGTATTATGATGTTGTTATAATGTATTATGATGTTTATTATAATGTATTATGTTATAATGTATTATGATGTTGTTATAATGTATTATGATGTTGTTATAATGTATTATGTTATAATGTATTATGATATTTGTTATAATGTATTATGATGTTGTTATAATGTATTATGATATTTGTTATAATGTATTATGATGTTGTTATAATGTATTATGTTATAATGTATTATGATATTGTTATAATGTATTATGATGTTGTTATAATGTATTATGTTATAATGTATTATGATATTTGTTATAGTGTATTATGATATTTGTTATAATGTATTATGTTATAATGTATTATGATGTTGTTATAATGTATTATGATTTGTTATAATGTATTATGATGTTTGTTATAATGTATTATGTTATAGTTATTATGTTATAATGTATTATGATTTGTTATAATGTATTATGTTATAATGTATTATGATGTTGTTATAATGTATTATGATGTTGTTATAATGTATTATGATGTTGTTATAATGTATTATGATATTTGCTATAATGTATTATGATATTGTTATAATGTATTATGTTATAATGTATTATGATGTTGTTATAATGTATTATGATGTTGTTATAGTGTATTATGTTATAATGTATTATGATATTTGTTATAATGTATTATGATGTTGTTATAATGTATTATGTTATAATGTATTATGATGTTGTTATAATGTATTATGATGTTGTTATAATGTATTATGATTTGTTATAATGTATTATGTTATAATGTATTATGATGTTTATTTATAATGTATTATGTTATAATGTATTATGATGTTGTTATAATGTATTATGATGTTGTTATAATGTATTATGATGTTGTTATAATGTATTATGATGTTTGTTATAATGTATTATTATATTGTTATAATGTATTATGATATTTGTTATAATGTATTATGATGTTGTTATAATGTATTATGTTATAATGTATTATGATGTTGTTATAATGTATTATGATGTTGTTATAATGTATTATGATGTTGTTATAATGTATTATGTTATAATGTATTATGATGTTGTTATAATGTATTATGTTATAATGTATTATGATGTTGTTATAATGTATTATGTTATAATGTATTATGATGTTGTTATAATGTATTATGTTATAATGTATTATGATGTTGTTATAATGTATTATGTTATAATGTATTATGATGTTGTTATAATGTATTATGATGTTGTTATAATGTATTATGATATTTATTATAATGTATTATGTTATAATGTATTATGATGTTGTTATAATGTATTATGATGTTGTTATAATGTATTATGTTATAATGTATTATGTTATAATGTATTATGTTATAATGTATTATGATGTTGTTATAATGTATTATGTTATAATGTATTATGATGTTGTTATAATGTATTATGATGTTGTTATAATGTATTATGATGTTGTTATAGTGTATTATGATGTTGTTATAATGTATTATGTTATAATGTATTATGATGTTGTTATAATGTATTATGATGTTGTTATAATGTATTATGATGTTGTTATAATGTATTATGTTATAATGTATTATGATGTTGTTATAATGTATTATGATGTTGTTATAATGTATTATGATGTTGTTATAGTGTATTATGATGTTGTTATAGTGTATTATGATGTTGTTATGATGTATTATGATGTTGTTATAGTGTATTATGATGTTGTTATAATGTATTATGATGTTGTTATAATGTATTATGATGTTGTTATAATGTATTATGTTATAATGTATTATGTTATAGTGTATTATGATGTTGTTATAGTGTATTATGATGTTGTTATAATGTATTATGTTATAATGTATTATGATGTTGTTATAATGTATTATGTTATAATGTATTATGTTATAATGTATTATGATGTTGTTATAGTGTATTATTATGTTGTTATAATGTATTGTGATGTTGTTATAATGTATTATGATGTTGTTATAGTGTATTATTATGTTGTTATAATGTATTGTGATGTTGTTATAATGTATTATGATGTTGTTATAATGTATTATGATGTTGTTATAATGTATTATGTTATAATGTATTATGATGTTGTTATAGTGTATTATGTTATAATGTATTATGATGTTGTTATAATGTATTATGATGTTGTTATAATGTATTATGATGTTGTTATAGTGTATTATGATGTTGTTATAGTGTATTATGATGTTTTTATAATGTATTATGTTATAATGTATTATGATGTTGTTATAATGTATTATGTTATAATGTATTATGATGTTGTTATAATGTATTATGATGTTGTTATAGTGTATTATGATGTTGTTATAATGTATTATGTTATAATGTATTATGTTATAATGTATTATGTTATAATGTATTATGATGTTGTTATAGTGTATTATGATGTTGTTATAATGTATTATGATGTTGTTATAATGTATTATGATGTTGTTATAATGTATTATGTTATAATGTATTATGATGTTGTTATAATGTATTATGATGTTGTTATAATGTATTATGATGTTGTTATAATGTATTATGATGTTGTTATAATGTATTATGTTATAGTGTATTATGTTATAATGTATTATGTTATAATGTATTATGATGTTGTTATAATGTATTATGTTATGATGTTGTTATAATGTATTATGTTATAATGTATTATGTTATAATGTATTATGTTATAATGTATTATGTTATAATGTATTATGATGTTGTTATAATGTATTATGTTATAATGTATTATGTTATAATGTATTATGTTATAATGTATTATGATGTTGTTATAATGTATTATGATGTTGTTATAATGTATTATGATGTTGTTATAATGTTGTTATAGTGTATTATGATGTTGTTATAATGTATTATGATGTTGTTATAGTGTATTATGTTATAATGTATTATGATGTTGTTATAATGTATTATGTTATAATGTATTATGATGTTGTTATAATGTATTATGATGTTGTTATAATGTATTATGATGTTGTTATAATGTATTATGATGTTGTTATAGTGTATTATGATGTTGTTATAGTGTATTATGATGTTGTTATAGTGTATTATGATGTTGTTATAATGTATTATGATGTTGTTATAATGTATTATGATGTTGTTATAGTGTATTATGTTATAATGTATTATGATGTTGTTATAATGTATTATGATGTTGTTATAGTGTATTATGTTATAATGTATTATGATGTTGTTATAGTGTATTATGTTATAATGTATTATGATGTTGTTATAGTGTATTATGATGTTGTTATAATGTATTATGATGTTGTTATAATGTATTATGATGTTGTTATAATGTATTATGATGTTGTTATAATGTATTATGATGTTGTTATAGTGTATTATGTTATAATGTATTATGATGTTGTTATAATGTATTATGTTATAATGTATTATGATGTTGTTATAGTGTATTATGTTATAATGTATTATGATGTTGTTATAATGTATTATGATGTTGTTATAATGTATTATGATGTTGTTATAGTGTATTATGATGTTGTTATAATGTATTATGATGTTGTTATAATGTATTATGATGTTGTTATAATGTATTATGATGTTGTTATAATGTATTATGATGTTGTTATAATTATATTATGATATTTGTTATAATGTATTATGATGTTGTTATAGTGTATTATGTTATAATGTATTATGATGTTGTTATAATGTATTATGATGTTGTTATAATGTATTATGATGTTGTTATAGTGTATTATGATGTTGTTATAATGTATTATGATATTTGTTATAATGTATTATGATGTTGTTATAATGTATTATGATGTTGTTATAGTGTATTATGATGTTGTTATAATGTATTATGATGTTTGTTATAATGTATTATGATGTTGTTATAATGTATTATGATGTTGTTATAGTGTATTATGTTATAATGTATTATGATGTTTATTTATAATGTATTATGATGTTGTTATAATGTATTATGATGTTGTTATAATGCATTATGTTATAATGTATTATGATGTTGTTATAATGTATTATGATGTTGTTATAATGTATTATGATGTTGTTATAATGTATTATGATGTTGTTATAATGTATTATGTTATAATGTATTATGATGTTGTTATAGTGTATTATGATGTTGTTATAATGTATTATGATGTTGTTATAGTGTATTATGATGTTGTTATAATGTATTATGTTATAATGTATTATGATGTTGTTATAGTGTATTATGATGTTGTTATAATGTATTATGTTATAATGTATTATGATGTTGTTATAGTGTATTATGATGTTGTTATAATGTATTATGATGTTGTTATAATGTATTATGTTATAATGTATTATGTTATAGTGTATTATGTTATAATGTATTATGATGTTGTTATAATGTATTATGTTATAATGTATTATGATGTTGTTATAATATATTATGATGTTGTTATAATGTATTATGATGTTGTTATAATGTATTATGATGTTGCTATAATGTATTATGATGTTGTTATAATGTATTATGTTATAATGTATTATGATGTTGTTATAATGTATTATGATGTTGTTATAGTGTATTATGTTATAATGTATTATGATGTTGTTATAATGTATTATGATGTTGTTATAATGTATTATGTTATAATGTATTATGATGTTGTTATAATGTATTATGATGTTGTTATAATGTATTATGATGTTGTTATAATGTATTATGTTATAATGTATTATGATGTTGTTATAATGTATTATGTTATAATGTATTATGATGTTGTTATAATGTATTATGATGTTGTTATAATGTATTATGATGTTGTTATAGTGTATTATGATGTTGTTATAATGTATTATTATGTTGTTATAATGTATTATGATGTTGTTATAATGTATTATGATGTTTGTTATAATGTATTATGTTATAATGTATTATGATGTTTTATTATAGTGTATTATGATATTTGTTATAATGTATTATGATGTTGTTATAATGTATTATGTTATAATGTATTATGATGATTTGTTATAATGTATTATGTTATAATGTATTATGATGTTGTTATAATGTATTATGTTATAATGTATTATGATGTTTGTTATAATGTATTATTATGTTATAATGTATTATGATGTTGTTATAATGTATTATGTTATAATGTATTATGATGTTTGTTATAATGTATTATGATGTTGTTATAATGTATTATGATATTTATTTATAATGTATTATGTTATAATGTATTATGATGTTTTTATAATGTATTATGATGTTGTTATAATGTATTATGTTATAATGTATTATGATGTTGTTATAATGTATTATGATGTTTGTTATAATGTATTATGATGTTGTTATAATGTATTATGATTTTGTTATAATGTATTATGATGTTGTTATAATGTATTATGTTATAATGTATTATGATGTTGTTATAATGTATTATGTTATAATGTATTATGATATTGTTATAATGTATTATGATGTTGTTATAATGTATTATGATATTGTTATAATGTATTATGTTATAATGTATTATGATGTTGTTATAATGTATTATGATGTTTGTTATAGTGTATTATGATGTTGTTATAGTGTATTATGATGTTGTTATAATGTATTATGATGTTGTTATAATGTATTATGTTATAATGTATTATGATGTTGTTATAGTGTATTATTATGTTGTTATAATGTATTGTGATGTTGTTATAATGTATTATGATATTTGTTATAATGTATTATGATGTTGTTATAATGTATTATGTTATAATGTATTATGATGTTGTTATAGTGTATTATGTTATAATGTATTATGATGTTGTTATAATGTATTATGATGTTGTTATAATGTATTATGATGTTGTTATAGTGTATTATGATGTTGTTATAGTGTATTATGATGTTGTTATAATGTATTATGATGTTGTTATAGTGTATTATGATGTTGTTATAATGTATTATGTTATAATGTATTATGATGTTGTTATAATGTATTATGATGTTGTTATAATGTATTATGATGTTGTTATAATGTATTATGTTATAATGTATTATGATGTTGTTATAATGTATTATGATGTTGTTATAATGTATTATGATGTTGTTATAGTGTATTATGATGTTGTTATAATGTATTATGATGTTGTTATAATGTATTATGATGTTGTTATAATGTATTATGATATTTGTTATAATGTATTATGATGTTTGTTATAATGTATTATGTTATAATGTATTATGATGTTGTTATAGTGTATTATGTTATAATGTATTATGATGTTGTTATAGTGTATTATGATGTTGTTATAATGTATTATGATGTTGTTATAATGTATTATGATGTTGTTATAATGTATTATGTTATAATGTATTATGATGTTTGTTATAATGTATTATGATGTTGTTATAGTGTATTATGATGTTGTTATAATGTATTATGATGTTTGTTATAGTGTATTATGATGTTGTTATAATGTATTATGTTATAATGTATTATGATGTTGTTATAATGTATTATGATGTTGTTATAATGTATTATGTTATAATGTATTATGATGTTGTTATAGTGTATTATGATGTTGTTATAGTGTATTATGATGTTGTTATAATGTATTATGTTATAATGTATTATGATGTTTATTATAATGTATTATGTTATAATGTATTATGATGTTGTTATAATGTATTATGTTATAATGTATTATGATGTTGTTATAATGTATTATGATGTTGTTATAGTGTATTATGATGTTGTTATAGTGTATTATGATGTTGTTATAATGTATTATGTTATAATGTATTATGATGTTGTTATAATGTATTATGATGTTGTTATAGTGTATTATGATGTTGTTATAATGTATTATGATGTTGTTATAGTGTATTATGATGTTGTTATAATGTATTATGTTATAATGTATTATGATGTTGTTATAATGTATTATGATGTTGTTATAATGTATTATGTTATAATGTATTATGATGTTGTTATAGTGTATTATGATGTTGTTATAGTGTATTATGATGTTGTTATAATGTATTATGTTATAATGTATTATGATGTTGTTATAATGTATTATTATGTTGTTATAATGTATTATGATGTTGTTATAATGTATTATGATTTTGTTATAATGTATTATGTTATAATGTATTATGATATTGTTATAATGTATTATGATGTTTGTTATAGTGTATTATGATGTTGTTATAATGTATTATGATGTTTGTTATAATGTATTATGTTATAATGTATTATGATTTGTTATAGTGTATTATGATGTTGTTATAATGTATTATGTTATAATGTATTATGATGTTGTTATAGTGTATTATGATGTTTGTTATAATGTATTATGTTATAATGTATTATGATGTTGTTATAGTGTATTATGATGTTGTTATAATGTATTATGATGTTGTTATAATGTATTATGTTATAATGTATTATGTTATAGTGTATTATGTTATAATGTATTATGATGTTGTTATAATGTATTATGTTATAATGTATTATGATGTTGTTATAATGTATTATGATGTTGTTATAATGTATTATGATGTTGTTATAATGTATTATGATGTTGCTATAATGTATTATGATGTTGTTATAATGTATTATGTTATAATGTATTATGATGTTGTTATAATGTATTATGATGTTGTTATAGTGTATTATGTTATAATGTATTATGATGTTGTTATAATGTATTATGATGTTGTTATAATGTATTATGTTATAATGTATTATGATGTTGTTATAATGTATTATGATGTTGTTATAATGTATTATGTTATAATGTATTATGATGTTGTTATAATGTATTATGTTATAATGTATTATGATGTTGTTATAATGTATTATGATGTTGTTATAATGTATTATGATGTTGTTATAGTGTATTATGATGTTGTTATAATGTATTATTATGTTGTTATAATGTATTATGATGTTGTTATAATGTATTATGATGTTGTTATAATGTATTATGTTATAATGTATTATGATGTTGTTATAGTGTATTATGATGTTGTTATAATGTATTATGATGTTGTTATAATGTATTATGTTATAATGTATTATGATGTTGTTATAATGTATTATGTTATAATGTATTATGATGTTGTTATAATGTATTATGTTATAATGTATTATGATGTTGTTATAATGTATTATTATGTTGTTATAATGTATTATGATGTTGTTATAATGTATTATGTTATAATGTATTATGATGTTGTTATAATGTATTATGATGTTGTTATAATGTATTATGATGTTGTTATAATGTATTATGTTATAATGTATTATGATGTTGTTATAATGTATTATGATGTTGTTATAATGTATTATGTTATAATGTATTATGATGTTGTTATAGTGTATTATGTTATAATGTATTATGATGTTGTTATAATGTATTATGATGTTGTTATAATGTATTATGATGTTGTTATAGTGTATTATGATGTTGTTATAGTGTATTATGATGTTGTTATAATGTATTATGATGTTGTTATAGTGTATTGATGATAATGTATTATGTTATAATGTATTATGATGTTGTTATAATGTATTATGATGTTTGTTATAATGTATTATGATGTTGTTATAATGTATTATGTTATAATGTATTATGATGTTGTTATAATGTATTATGATGTTGTTATAATGTATTATGATATTATAGTGTATTATGATGTTGTTTATAATGTATTATGATGTTTGTTATAATGTATTATGATGTTGTTATAATGTATTATGATGTTGTTATAATGTATTATGATGTTGTTATAATGTATTATGTTATAATGTATTATGATGTTGTTATAGTGTATTATGTTATAATGTTTATGATTATAATGTATTATGATGTTGTTATAATGTATTATGATGTTGTTATAATGTATTATGATGTTGTTATAATGTATTATGTTATAATGTATTATGATGTTGTTATAATGTATTATGATGTTGTTATAGTGTATTATGATGTTGTTATAATGTATTATGATGTTGTTATAGTGTATTATGATGTTGTTATAATGTATTATGTTATAATGTATTATGATGTTGTTATAATGTATTATGATGTTGTTATAATGTATTATGTTATAATGTATTATGATGTTGTTATAGTGTATTATGATGTTGTTATAGTGTATTATGATGTTGTTATAATGTATTATGTTATAATGTATTATGATGTTGTTATAATGTATTATGTTATAATGTATTATGATGTTGTTATAATGTATTATGTTATAATGTATTATGATGTTGTTATAATGTATTATGATGTTGTTATAGTGTATTATGATGTTGTTATAGTGTATTATGATGTTGTTATAATGTATTATGTTATAATGTATTATGATGTTGTTATAATGTATTATGATGTTGTTATAGTGTATTATGATGTTGTTATAATGTATTATGATGTTGTTATAGTGTATTATGATGTTGTTATAATGTATTATGTTATAATGTATTATGATGTTGTTATAATGTATTATGATGTTGTTATAATGTATTATGTTATAATGTATTATGATGTTGTTATAGTGTATTATGATGTTGTTATAGTGTATTATGATGTTGTTATAATGTATTATGTTATAATGTATTATGATGTTGTTATAATGTATTATTATGTTGTTATAATGTATTATGATGTTGTTATAATGTATTATGATGTTGTTATAATGTATTATGTTATAATGTATTATGATGTTGTTATAATGTATTATGATGTTGTTATAGTGTATTATGATGTTGTTATAGTGTATTATGATGTTGTTATAATGTATTATGTTATAATGTATTATGATGTTGTTATAGTGTATTATGATGTTGTTATAATGTATTATGTTATAATGTATTATGATGTTGTTATAGTGTATTATGATGTTGTTATAATGTATTATGTTATAATGTATTATGATGTTGTTATAGTGTATTATGATGTTGTTATAATGTATTATGATGTTGTTATAATGTATTATGTTATAATGTATTATGTTATAGTGTATTATGTTATAATGTATTATGATGTTGTTATAATGTATTATGTTATAATGTATTATGATGTTGTTATAATGTATTATGATGTTGTTATAATGTATTATGATGTTGTTATAATGTATTATGATGTTGCTATAATGTATTATGATGTTGTTATAATGTATTATGTTATAATGTATTATGATGTTGTTATAATGTATTATGATGTTGTTATAGTGTATTATGTTATAATGTATTATGATGTTGTTATAATGTATTATGATGTTGTTATAATGTATTATGTTATAATGTATTATGATGTTGTTATAATGTATTATGATGTTGTTATAATGTATTATGTTATAATGTATTATGATGTTGTTATAATGTATTATGTTATAATGTATTATGATGTTTGTTATAATGTATTATGATGTTGTTATAATGTATTATGATGTTTATTATAGTGTATTATGATGTTGTTATAATGTATTATTATGTTGTTATAATGTATTATGATGTTGTTATAATGTATTATGATGTTTGTTATAATGTATTATGTTATAATGTATTATGATGTTTGTTATAGTGTATTATGATGTTGTTATAATGTATTATGATGTTGTTATAATGTATTATGTTATAATGTATTATGATGTTGTTATAATGTATTATGTTATAATGTATTATGATGTTATAATGTATTATGTTATAATGTATTATGATGTTGTTATAATGTATTATTATGTTGTTATAATGTATTATGATGTTTGTTATAATGTATTATGTTATAATGTATTATGATATTTGTTATAATGTATTATGATATTTGTTATAATGTATTATGATGTTGTTATAATGTATTATGTTATAATGTATTATGATGTTGTTATAATGTATTATGATGTTGTTATAATGTATTATGTTATAATGTATTATGATGTTGTTATAATGTATTATGTTATAATGTATTATGATGTTGTTATAATGTATTATGATATTTGTTATAATGTATTATGATGTTGTTATAATGTATTATGATGTTGTTATAATGTATTATGATGTTGTTATAATGTATTATGTTATAATGTATTATGATGTTGTTATAATGTATTATGTTATAATGTATTATGATGTTGTTATAATGTATTATGATGTTGTTATAATGTATTATGATGTTGTTATAATGTATTATGATGTTGTTATAATGTATTATGATGTTGTTATAATGTATTATGTTATAATGTATTATGATGTTGTTATAATGTATTATGATGTTGTTATAGTGTATTATGATGTTTATTATAGTGTATTATGATGTTTGTTATAATGTATTATGATGTTGTTATAATGTATTATGTTATAATGTATTATGATGTTGTTATAGTGTATTATTATGTTATAATGTATTGTGATGTTGTTATAATGTATTATGATGTTGTTATAATGTATTATGATGTTGTTATAATGTATTATGTTATAATGTATTATGATGTTGTTATAGTGTATTATGTTATAATGTATTATGATGTTGTTATAATGTATTATGATGTTGTTATAATGTATTATGATGTTGTTATAGTGTATTATGATGTTGTTATAGTGTATTATGATGTTTGTTATAATGTATTATGATGTTGTTATAGTGTATTATGATGTTTGTTATAATGTATTATGTTATAATGTATTATGATGTTGTTATAATGTATTATGATGTTGTTATAATGTATTATGATGTTTATTATAATGTATTATGATGTTGTTATAATGTATTATGTTATAATGTATTATGATGTTTGTTATAATGTATTATGATGTTGTTATAATGTATTATGATGTTGTTATAGTGTATTATGATGTTGTTATAATGATGTTATAATGTATTATGTTATAATGTATTATGATTTTATTATAATGTATTATGATGTTGTTATAGTGTATTATGATGTTGTTATAGTGTATTATGATGTTGTTATAATGTATTGTGATGTTGTTATAATGTATTGTGATGTTTGTTATAATGTATTATGATGTTTGTTATAATGTATTATGATGTTTGTTATAATGTATTATGATGTTGTTATAATGTATTATGTTATAATGTATTATGATGTTGTTATAGTGTATTATGTTATAATGTATTATGATGTTGTTATAGTGTATTATGATGTTGTTATAATGTATTATGATGTTTGTTATAATGTATTATGATGTTTATTATAATGTATTATTTATAATGTATTATGATGTTGTTATAATGTATTATGATGTTGTTATAGTGTATTATGATGTTGTTATAATGTATTATGATGTTTGTTATAGTGTATTATGATGTTGTTATAATGTATTATGTTATAATGTATTATGATGTTGTTATAATGTATTATGATGTTGTTATAATGTATTATGTTATAATGTATTATGATGTTGTTATAGTGTATTATGATGTTGTTATAGTGTATTATGATGTTGTTATAATGTATTATGTTATAATGTATTATGATGTTGTTATAATGTATTATTATGTTGTTATAATGTATTATGATGTTGTTATAATGTATTATGATGTTGTTATAATGTATTATGTTATAATGTATTATGATGTTGTTATAATGTATTATGATGTTGTTATAGTGTATTATGATGTTGTTATAGTGTATTATGATGTTGTTATAATGTATTATGTTATAATGTATTATGATGTTGTTATAATGTATTATTATGTTGTTATAATGTATTATGATGTTGTTATAGTGTATTATGATGTTGTTATAGTGTATTATGATGTTGTTATAATGTATTATGTTATAATGTATTATGATGTTGTTATAATGTATTATTATGTTGTTATAATGTATTATGATGTTGTTATAGTGTATTATGATGTTGTTATAGTGTATTATGATGTTGTTATAATGTATTATGTTATAATGTATTATGATGTTGTTATAATGTATTATTATGTTGTTATAATGTATTATGATGTTGTTATAATGTATTATGATGTTGTTATAATGTATTATGTTATAATGTATTATGATGTTGTTATAATGTATTATGTTATAATGTATTATGATGTTGTTATAATGTATTATGATGTTGTTATAATGTATTATGATGTTGTTATAATGTATTATGATGTTGTTATAATGTATTATGATGTTGTTATAGTGTATTATTATGTTGTTATAATGTATTATGTTATAATGTATTATGATGTTGTTATAATGTATTATGATGTTGTTATAATGTATTATGATGTTGTTATAATGTATTATGTTATAATGTATTATGATGTTGTTATAATGTATTATGTTATAATGTATTATGATGTTGTTATAATGTATTATGTTATAATGTATTATGATGTTGTTATAATGTATTATGTTATAATGTATTATGATGTTGTTATAATGTATTATTATGTTGTTATAATGTATTATGTTATAATGTATTATGATGTTGTTATAGTGTATTATGATGTTGTTATAATGTATTATGATGTTGTTATAATGTATTATGATGTTGTTATAATGTATTATGATGTTGTTATAATGTATTATGTTATAATGTATTATGATGTTGTTATAATGTATTATTATGTTGTTATAATGTATTATGATGTTGTTATAATGTATTATGATATTTATTTATAATGTATTATGTTATAATGTATTATGATGTTGTTATAATGTATTATGATGTTGTTATAGTGTATTATGATGTTGTTATAGTGTATTATGATGTTGTTATAATGTATTATGTTATAATGTATTATGATGTTGTTATAGTGTATTATGATGTTGTTATAATGTATTATGTTATAATGTATTATGATGTTGTTATAGTGTATTATGATGTTGTTATAATGTATTATGTTATAATGTATTATGATGTTGTTATAGTGTATTATGATGTTGTTATAATGTATTATGATGTTTGTTATAATGTATTATGTTATAATGTATTATGTTATAGTGTATTATGTTATAATGTATTATGATGTTGTTATAATGTATTATGTTATAATGTATTATGATGTTGTTATAATGTATTATGATGTTGTTATAATGTATTATGATGTTTGTTATAATGTATTATGATGTTGCTATAATGTATTATGATGTTGTTATAATGTATTATGTTATAATGTATTATGATGTTTATTTATAATGTATTATGATGTTGTTATAGTGTATTATGTTATAATGTATTATGATGTTGTTATAATGTATTATGATGTTGTTATAATGTATTATGTTATAATGTATTATGATGTTTGTTATAATGTATTATGATGTTGTTATAATGTATTATGTTATAATGTATTATGATATTATAATGTATTATGTTATAATGTATTATGATGTTGTTATAATGTATTATGATGTTGTTATAATGTATTATGATGTTGTTATAGTGTATTATGATGTTGTTATAATGTATTATTATGTTGTTATAATGTATTATGATGTTGTTATAATGTATTATGATGTTGTTATAATGTATTATGTTATAATGTATTATGATGTTGTTATAGTGTATTATGATGTTGTTATAATGTATTATGATGTTGTTATAATGTATTATGTTATAATGTATTATGATGTTGTTATAATGTATTATGTTATAATGTATTATGATGTTGTTATAATGTATTATGTTATAATGTATTATGATGTTGTTATAATGTATTATTATGTTGTTATAATGTATTATGATGTTGTTATAATGTATTATGTTATAATGTATTATGATGTTGTTATAATGTATTATGATGTTGTTATAATGTATTATGATGTTGTTATAATGTATTATGTTATAATGTATTATGTTGTTATAATTATTATGATGTTGTTATAATGTATTATGTTATAATGTATTATGATGTTGTTATAATGTATTATGTTATAATGTATTATGATGTTGTTATAATGTATTATGATGTTGTTATAATGTATTATGATGTTGTTATAATGTATTATGATGTTTTTATAATGTATTATGATGTTTGTTATAATGTATTATGTTATAATGTATTATGATATTTCATTATAATGTATTATGTTATAATGTATTATGATGTTGTTATAATGTATTATGATGTTGTTATAATGTATTATGATGTTGTTATAATGTATTATGATGTTGTTATAATGTATTATGATGTTGTTATAATGTATTATGTTATAATGTATTATGATGTTGTTATAATGTATTATGATGTTGTTATAGTGTATTATGATGTTGTTATAGTGTATTATGATGTTGTTATAATGTATTATGATGTTGTTATAATGTATTATGTTATAATGTATTATGATGTTGTTATAGTGTATTATTATGTTGTTATAATGTATTGTGATGTTGTTATAATGTATTATGATGTTGTTATAATGTATTATGATGTTGTTATAATGTATTATGTTATAATGTATTATGATGTTGTTATAGTGTATTATGTTATAATGTATTATGATGTTGTTATAATGTATTATGATGTTGTTATAATGTATTATGATGTTGTTATAGTGTATTATGATGTTGTTATAGTGTATTATGATGTTGTTATAATGTATTATGATGTTGTTATAGTGTATTATGATGTTGTTATAATGTATTATGTTATAATGTATTATGATGTTGTTATAATGTATTATGATGTTGTTATAATGTATTATGATGTTGTTATAATGTATTATGATGTTGTTATAATGTATTATGTTATAATGTATTATGATGTTGTTATAATGTATTATGATGTTGTTATAATGTATTATGATGTTGTTATAGTGTATTATGATGTTGTTATAATGTATTATGATGTTGTTATAATGTATTATGTTATAATGTATTATGATGTTGTTATAATGTATTATGATGTTGTTATAGTGTATTATGATGTTGTTATAGTGTATTATGATGTTGTTATAATGTATTGTGATGTTGTTATAATGTATTGTGATGTTGTTATAATGTATTATGATGTTGTTATAATGTATTATGATGTTGTTATAATGTATTATGATGTTGTTATAATGTATTATGTTATAATGTATTATGATGTTGTTATAGTGTATTATGTTATAATGTATTATGATGTTGTTATAGTGTATTATGATGTTGTTATAATGTATTATGATGTTGTTATAATGTATTATGATGTTGTTATAATGTATTATGTTATAATGTATTATGATGTTGTTATAATGTATTATGATGTTGTTATAGTGTATTATGATGTTGTTATAATGTATTATGATGTTGTTATAGTGTATTATGATGTTGTTATAATGTATTATGTTATAATGTATTATGATGTTGTTATAATGTATTATGATGTTGTTATAATGTATTATGTTATAATGTATTATGATGTTGTTATAGTGTATTATGATGTTGTTATAGTGTATTATGATATTTATTATAATGTATTATGTTATAATGTATTATGATGTTGTTATAATGTATTATTATGTTGTTATAATGTATTATGATGTTGTTATAATGTATTATGATATTTTATAATGTATTATGTTATAATGTATTATGATGTTTGTTATAATGTATTATGATGTTGTTATAGTGTATTATGATGTTTGTTATAGTGTATTATGATATTGTTATAATGTATTATGTTATAATGTATTATGATGTTATAATGTATTATTATGTTGTTATAATGTATTATGATGTTTGTTATGTGTATTATGATGTTGTTATAGTGTATTATGATGTTGTTATAATGTATTATGTTATAATGTATTATGATGTTGTTATAATGTATTATTATGTTGTTATAATGTATTATGATGTTGTTATAGTGTATTATGATGTTGTTATAGTGTATTATGATGTTGTTATAATGTATTATGTTATAATGTATTATGATGTTGTTATAATGTATTATGATGTTGTTATAATGTATTATGATGTTGTTATAATGTATTATGATGTTGTTATAGTGTATTATGTTATAATGTATTATGATGTTGTTATAATGTATTATGTTATAATGTATTATGATGTTGTTATAATGTATTATGATGTTGTTATAATGTATTATGATGTTGTTATAATGTATTATGATGTTTATTATAATGTATTATGATGTTGTTATAGTGTATTATTATGTTGTTATAATGTATTATGTTATAATGTATTATGATATTGTTTATAATGTATTATGATGTTTGTTATAATGTATTATGATGTTGTTATAATGTATTATGTTATAATGTATTATGATGTTTATTTATAATGTATTATGTTATAATGTATTATGATATTTGTTATAATGTATTATGTTATAATGTATTATGATATTTATTATAATGTATTATGTTATAATGTATTATGATGTTGTTATAATGTATTATGATGTTGTTATAATGTATTATGATGTTGTTATAGTGTATTATGATGTTGTTATAATGTATTATGATGTTATAATGTATTATGATGTTTGTTATAATGTATTATGATGTTTGTTATAATGTATTATGTTATAATGTATTATGTTATAGTGTATTATGATGTTGTTATAGTGTATTATGATGTTGTTATAATGTATTATGTTATAATGTATTATGATGTTGTTATAATGTATTATGTTATAATGTATTATGATGTTGTTATAATGTATTATGATGTTGTTATAATGTATTATGATGTTGTTATAATGTATTATGTTATAGTGTATTATGATATTGTTATAGGTATTATGTTATAATGTATTATGATGTTGTTATAATGTATTATGATGTTGTTATAGTGTATTATGATGTTGTTATAGTGTATTATGATGTTGTTATAGTGTATTATGATGTTGTTATAATGTATTATGATGTTGTTATAATGTATTATGTTATAATGTATTATGATGTTGTTATAATGTATTATGATGTTGTTATAGTGTATTATGATGTTGTTATAATGTATTATGATATTTGTTATAGTGTATTATGTTATAATGTATTATGATTTGTTATAATGTATTATGATATTTGTTATAGTGTATTATGATTTGTTATAATGTATTATGATGTTGTTATAATGTATTATGATGTTAATAATGTATTATGATGTTGTTATAGTGTATTATGATATTTGTTATAATGTATTATGTTATAATGTATTATGATGTTGTTATAGTGTATTATGTTATAATGTATTATGATATTTATTTATAATGTATTATGATGTTTATTATAATGTATTATGTTATAATGTATTATGATATTGTTATAATGTATTATGATGTTGTTATAGTGTATTATGATGTTGTTATAATGTATTATGATATTTGTTATAATGTATTATGTTATAGTGTATTATGATGTTGTTATAATGTATTATGATATTTGTTATAATGTATTATGTTATAATGTATTATGATGTTGTTATAATGTATTATGATGTTGTTATAATGTATTATGTTATAATGTATTATGATAGCTTATAGTGTATTATGATGTTGTTATAGTGTATTATGTTATAGTGTATTATGATGTTGTTATAATGTATTATGTTATAGTGTATTATGATGTTGTTATAATGTATTATGATGTAATGTCCTAGTATTGTCCCATAATGATCCTGACTAAATAACAGTCCAGTCCATTGAAGAACTTATTGACAAACCCGCTGATACTGGGTGTATTGACAACACTGTGAGTTAATCACATTATCAGACATACTGACTGATACCAGACCATCTCAACATCAGGTCCATGCTGCTAACTGGAACTAGTATGTCTCACCTGTGTCCATGTCGTCCCCACCGTTGAGAAAGTCATCAGGGGTTCGGGGGACACTGTCCACTGTTGAGGAAGTCATCGGGGTACGGGGACACTGTAGCTGCTCATACTCAGACCGCTGTCTGTGCTCTCATCCTGGAGTGGTAGGTCCCACTGTGGAGACAGAGACAGGACACCTCAAATGTTATTATTTTATCATGTAATTACTGTTAAACCTTATAGTAATTTCTATAATAAAAATCTGCCGAGAGGGCATTGAGCCGGGGAAGGGGAGGGACCGAATCATACGTTCAACATGCAGTTTGCTATTGGTTGGCTGTCTAGTCAGCCTGGCTCTCATTGGCTGGCTGCCTATTCCACTAGTGGTTCTGTAACCTGCCTGACAGGGTTGGTGGTTCTGAGCCTGCCTGACAGGGTTGGTGGTTCTGAGCCTGCCTGACAGGGTTGGTGGTTCTGACCTGCCTGGCCCATGGGTTGGTGGTTCTGGCCTGCCTGACAGGGGTTGGCAACACTAGCTGCCTGACCCAGGTTTGGTGGTTCTGGCCTGCCTGGCAGGGTTGGTGGTTCTGAGCCTGCCTGACAGGGTTGGTGGTTCAGGCCTGCCTGACAGGGTTGGTGGTTCAGTAGCCTGCCAGACAGGGTTGGTGGTTCTGAGCCTGCCTGACAGGGTTGGTCAACAGTGGTTCTGAGCCTGCCTGACAGGGGTTGGTGGTTCTGAGCCTGCCTGACAGGGTTGGTGGTTCCAGAGCCTGCCAGACAGGGTTGGTGGTTCTGAGCCTGCCTGACAGGGTTGGTCCAACAGTGGTTCTGAGCCTGCCTGACAGGGTTGGTGGTTCTGAGCCTGCCTGACCCAGGGTTGGTGGTTCTGAGCCTGCCTGACGGGGTTGGTTCTACAAAGCCAGAGCCCCCTGATGGGAGGCATAATATACAAGGCAAATTCTCAAGCTGCTAGTAACCCTTGGAGAGCTGGGGGTGCCCCCACCCAGGCAGTGGCAACACTAGCTGCAGTAACCCATGGGGAGGGAGGGGGGTGGGGGAGGCCACCCAGGCAGTGGGCAACACTGGCTGCAGTAACCCATGGGGAGGGGTGCCCCCACCCAGGCAGTGGCAACACTAGCTGCAGTAACCCATGGAGAGGGGGAGCCACCCAGGCAGTGCTGGCAACACTAGCTGCAATAACCCATGGAGAGGGGGGGCCAGGCAGTGGGTGGCAACACTAGCTGCAATAACCCATGGAGAGGGGGCACCCAGGCAGTGCTGGCAACACTAGCTGCAATAACCCATGGAGGGGGGGGCCCCACCCAGGCAGTGCTGGCAACACTAGCTGCAATAACCCATGGAGAGGGGGCCACCCAGGCAGTGCTGGCAACACTAGCTGCAGTAACCCATGGAGAGGGGGCAGGCAGTGCTGGCAACACTAGCTGCAATAACCCATGGAGAGGGGGGGGCACCCAGGCAGTGCTGGCAACACTAGCTGCAGTAACCCATGGAGAGGGGGGCACCCAGGCAGTGCTGGCAACACTAGCTGCAATAACCCATGGAGAGGGGGGCACAGGCAGTGCTGGCAACACTAGCTGCAATAACCCATGGAGAGGGGGGCCCCCACCCAGGCAGTGCTGGCAACACTAGCTGCAATAACCCATGGAGAGGGGGGTTCCCCCACCCAGGCAGTGCTGGCAACACTAGCTGCAGTAACCCATGGAGAGGGGGGGTGCCCCCACCCAGGCAGTGGCAACACTAGCTGCTGTAACCCATGGAGAGGGGGGGGTTCCCCACCCAGGCAGTGCTGGCAACACTAGCTGCAGTAACCCATGGAGAGGGGGGGTGCCCCCACCCAGGCAGTGGCAACACTAGCTGCAGTAACCCATGGAGAGGGGGTTTACCCAGGCAGTGCTGGCAACACTAGCTGCAGTAACCCATGGAGAGGGGGTGCCCCACCCAGGCAGTGCTGGCAACACTAGCTGCAGTAACCCATGGAGAGGGGGAGCCACCCAGGCAGTGCTGGCAACACTAGCTGCAGTAACCCATGGAGAGGGGGGCCCACGGGGGGCCCACCCAGGGGGGTGGGTGGCAGCACTAGCTGCAGTAACCCATGGGGAGGGGGGCACCCAGGCAGTGCTGGCAACACTAGCTGCAATAACCCATGGAGGGGGGCACCCAGGCAGTGCTGGCAACACTAGCTGCAATAACCCATAGAGAGGGGGCCCCACCCAGGCAGTGCTGGCAACACTAGCTGCAATAACCCATAGAGAGGGGGCCCAGGCAGTGCTGGCAACACTAGCTGCAATAACCCATGGAGAGGGGGTGCCCCCCAGGCAGTGCTGGCAACACTAGCTGCAATAACCCATGGAGAGGGGGGCCACCCAGGCAGTGCTGGCAACACTAGCTGCAGTAACCCATGGAGAGGGGGGCACCCAGGCAGTGCTGGCAACACTAGCTGCAATAACCCATGGAGAGGGGGGGCACCCAGGCAGTGCTGGCAACACTAGCTGCAGTAACCCATGGAGAGGGGGGGCACCCAGGCAGTGCTGGCAACACTAGCTGCAGTAACCCATGGAGAGGGGGGTGCACCCAGGCAGTGCTGGCAACACTAGCTGCAATAACCCATGGAGAGGGGGGGTGCCCCCACCCAGGCAGTGGCAACACTAGCTGCAATAACCCATGGAGAGGGGGTGCCCCCACCCAGGCAGTGCTGGCAACACTAGCTGCAGTAACCCATGGAGAGGGGTGCCCCCCCAGGCAGTGGCAACACTAGCTGCAGTAACCCATGGAGAGGGGGGCACCCAGGCAGTGGCAACACTAGCTGCAGTAACCCATGGCTGCAGTAACCCATGGAGAGGGGGGGGGTTCCCCCACCCAGGCAGTGCTGGCAACACTAGCTGCAGTAACCCATGGAGAGGGGGTTCCCCCACCCAGGCAGTGCTGGCAAAACTAGCTGCAGTAACCCATGGAGAGGGTGCCCCCACCCAGGCAGTGCTGGCAACACTAGCTGCAGTAACCCATGGAGAGGGGGGGTGCCAGGGGGGGTGCCCCCACCCAGGCAGTGCTGGCAACACTAGCTGCAGTAACCCATGGAGAGGATGCCCCCACCCAGGCAGTGGCAACACTAGCTGCAATAACCCCATGGGGAGGGGTCACACTCGGACAATCAGAGAAGGGGGCAAGCTATTGTGGCCCCCGGTGGCACAAACTCATTAAAAGGTCTGACTGCAGAGATGCTTGGGGAAATGGTGACAACGGGGGACCAGCGTGTCTGTGTTTCAGGGGAAAGGGGTGGATCTGATCTCCATCTTCTAGGACTTCATATTGGTTAATCAAATCTCCACATTCTTGCTCAATTTTGCATGACCTTTCAAACAACTTATCTCTTGAGGCTTGGGGATGGAACATCTGTTGAACATCTTGAGCTTGTGGTTGTTTGTGGGGAAAGTGTGTGTGTGTGTGTGTGTTTCCCACATCTGTTGCTATGAGCTAATGATGTTAGGGATAAATATAGGATGAATCACAATAATTGTGAATGATGGCTAAAAATGTAATTTTTGTAAATCCTGGTTATAGGTACCAATCCTGGTTATAGGTACCAATCCTGGTTATAGGTACCAATCCTGGTTATAGGTAACAATCCTGGTTATAGGTACCAATCCTGGTTATAGGTACCAATCCTGGTTATAGGTAACAATCCTGGTTATAGGTACCAATCCTGGTTATAGGTAACAATCCTGGTTATAGGTAACAATCCTGGTTATAGGTAACAATCCTGGTTAACAATCCTGGTTATAGGTAACAATCCTGGTTATAGGTAACAATCCTGGTTATAGGTAACAATCCTGGTTATAGGTAACAATCCTGGTTATAGGTAACAATCATGGTTATAGGTAACAATCCTGGTTATAGGTAACAATCCTGGTTATAGGTAACAATCCTGGTTATAGGTAACAATCCTGGTTATAGGTAACAATCCTGGTTATAGGTAACAATCCTGGTTATAGGTAACAATCCTGGTTAGGTAGGTTATAGGTACAATCCTGGTTATAGGGTAACAATCCTGGTTATAGGTAACAATCCTGGTTATAGGTCCTGGTTATAGGTAACAATCCTGGTTATAGGTAAATAATCCTGGTTATAGGTTACAGGTACCAATCCTGGTTATAGGTAACAATCCTGGTTATAGGTAAATAACCTGGTTAATCCTGGTTAATCCTGGTTATAGGTAACAATCCTGGTTATAGGTAACAATCCTGGTTATAGGTAACAATCCTTCGCATGAACTGCCAAAATGATTGCGCATATTATTAATTAATTGTGGAAATAAATTAAGATATACAAGATTTTTTTATATATACTTTTGAATAACTATATACAATACAATGGAGGTGAGCGCGCTGGAAATGCTTGTGGCAGTTAATGTGCTTCTGTTATGTGGGTGGCACTGGGAGCTCTTTATAAAGGATGGGTCCCAATCACTCAGACGCCAGGGATCCAGCTGGACAGGGTGGTCTGCCAGTCACCAGCTGGGGGTGGCGACACTGGGATCCAGCTGGACAGGGTGGTCTGCTAGTCACTGGGGCGACCTGGGATCCAGCTGGACAGGGTGGTCTGCCAGTCACTGGGGCGACCTGGGATCCAGCTGGACAGGGTGGTCTGCTAGTCACTGGGACGACCTGGGATCCAGGTGGACAGGGGTGGTCTGACACTGGGACGACCTGGGATCCAGGTGGACAGGGGTGGTCTGACAGTCACTGGGACGACCTGGGATCCAGCTGGACAGGGATGGACTGCCAGTCACTGGGACGACAACCCAACTTGGGAAGGGGGAGGTTTTAGCGGGTGGATTAGTGGAGAACAATTTGAGGTTTACTTAGTAGCAATGCAAACACTATGGTACAGCTATATGGACACCCAATCATCATGGTACACTGCATGCTCTCAAGAAAACCTATAGCACCTGATGTCACAGGAAGGCCAAAAAGATCATCAACGATATCAACCACCCGAGCCACGGCCTGTTCATTCCACTATCATCCAGAAGGTGAGGTCAGTACAGGTGCATCAAAGCAGGGACCGAGAGACTGAAAAACAGCTACTATCTCAAGGCCATCAGACTGCTAAACGCCATCACCAGCTGGCCTCCACCCGGTTACTCAACCCTGCACCTTAGAGGCTGCTGCCACATATACATAGACATGGAATCACTGGTTACTCAACCCTGCACCTTAGAGGCTGCTGCCACATATACATAGACATGGAATCACTGGTTACTCAACCCTGCACCTTAGAGGCTGCTGCCACATATACATAGACATGGAATCACTGGTCACTTTAATAAAGTTAATATGCTGCTTTGCTCATCTCATATGTAAATACTGTCTTCTGTTTGACTGTATTTAGTCAATGCCACTCCAACATTGCTCGTCCTAATATTTAAATATTCCATTCATTTTACTTTTACATTTGTTTGTATTGTGGTAAATTGTTACATACTACTGTACTTTTGGAGTTAGGAACACAAGCATTTAGTTAGATACTACTTCACTGTTGGAGTTAGAAACACAGGCACTTAGTTAGATACTACTGCACTGTTGGAACTAGGAACACAAGCATTTAGTTAGATACTACTGCACTGTTGGAGCTAGGAACACAAGCATTTAGTTAGATATTACTGTACTGTTGGAACTAGGAACACAAGCATTTAGTTAGATATTACTGCACTGTTGGAGCTAGAACACAAGCATTTAGTTAGATACTACTGCACTGTTGGAACTAGGAACACAAGCATTTAGTTAGATATTACTGCACTGTTGGAACTAGGAACACAAGCATTTAGTTAGATATTACTGTACTGTTGGAACTAGTTTAGTTAGATATTACTGCACTGTTGGAGCTAGGAACACAAGCATTTAGTTAGATATTACTGTTGGAGCTAGGAACACAAGCATTTAGTTAGATTTTTATTACTAGTTTACTGTTGTTGGAGCTAGAAACACAAGCATTTAGTTAGATACTTCTGCATCGCTGGAGCTATAAAAACAAGCATTTAGGTAGATACTACTGCACTGTTGGAGCTAGGAACACAATCATTTAGTTAGATACTACTGTACTGTTGGAGCAAGAAACACAAGCATTTAGTTAGATATTACTGTTGGAGCTAGGAACACAAGCATTTAGTTAGATTTTACTGTTGGAGCTAGGAACACAAGCATTTAGTTAGATATTACTGCACTGTTGGAGCTAGAAACACAATAATTTAGTTAGATACTACTGCACTGTTGGAGCTAGAAACACAAGCATTTAGTTAGATACTACTGTACTGTTGGAGCTAGAAACACAAGCATTTAGTTAGATACTACTGTACTGTTGGAGCTAGAAACACAAGCATTTAGTTAGATACTACTGTTGGAGCTAGAAACACAAGCATTTAGTTAGATACTACTGTTGGAGCTAGAAACACAAGCATTTAGTTAGATACTACTGTACTGTTGGAGCTAGAAACACAAGCATTTAGTTAGATACTACTGTACTGTTGGAGCTAGAAACACAAGCATTTAGTTAGATATTACTAGCTGTTTAGTTACTGTTGTTGGAGCTAGAAACACAAGCATTTAGTTAGATACTACTGTACTATTGGAGCTAGAAACACAAGCATTTAGTTAGATATTACTGCACTGTTGGAGCTAGAAACACAAGCATTTAGTTAGATACTACCGTACTGTTGGAGCTAGAAACACAAGCATTTAGTTAGATACTACTGTACTGTTGGAGCTAGAAACACAAGCATTTAGTTAGATATTACTGTACTGTTGGAGCTAGAAACACAAGCATTTAGTTAGATACTTCTGCATCGCTGGAGCTATAAAAACAAGCATTTAGGTAGATACTACTGCACTGTTGGAGCTAGCACCTGGCAACCCATCCCTACATACACCTGGCAACCCATCCCTACACACACCTGGCAACCCATCCCTACACACACCTGGCAACCCTTCATTATTAGGCACACCTGGCAACCCATCCCTACGCACACCTGGCAACCCATCCCTACACACACCTGGCAACCCTTCATTATTAGGCACACCTGGCAACCCATCCCTACACACACCTGGCAACCCTTCATTATTAGGCACACCTGGCAACCCATCCCTACACACACCTGGCAACCCTTCATTATTAGGCACACCTGGACCTTATCACTTCCCTGATTACGCCCCCTATATATATATATATATATATATATATTGCACTCTGTCATTTCCGGTCATGTCTAGATGCTTCTCTTGGTTTTGTATCATTATGGGTTAATTTACACTAAACTCTACAACTGCACCTGCTTCCGAACGCCCTGCGTCTCCACATGATTTTTCTACCATGGAAATGAAAATACCTGTCTATTTGTGGAAAACTCAGCCTGATTAACTCTTTAGTCATTTCCCAGTTTCCTGGTTCCCTGGTTCTCTACCAGATTAGTAAGAATGTCTCACCCCATGTTCAAAAATAGCCTTTTTCCCTTTATTCACATTACAACCTCTTGGTTTTTGCACTGTCAACTGTGGGACCTTATATAGACATGTGTGCCTTCCCAGGTGTGCCTTCCCAGGTGTGCCTTCCCAGGTGTGCCTTTCCAGGTGTGCCTTTCCAGGTGTGCCTTCCCAGGTGTGCCTTTCCAGGTGTGCCTTCCCAGGTGTGCCTTCCCAGGTGTGCCTTCCCAGGTGTGCCTTTCCAGGTGTGCCTTTCCAGGTGTGTCTTTCCAGGTGTGTCTTTCCAGGTGTGTCTTTCCAAATCAAGTCTAATCAATTGAATTTACCACAGATGGACTCAAATCATGTTGTAGAAACATCTCAAGGATGATCAATGGAAAGAGGATGCACTTGAGCTCAATTTCGAGTCTCATATCAAAGGGATTTGAGGATTTTTATTTATTTAATCTATTTTAGAATAAGGCTGTAATGTAACAAAATGTTGAAGAAGTCAAGGGGTCTGAATACTTTCAGAATGCAAGTGAAAAGAAGGAAGCCTTTACAAAATAAAAAATATTCCAAAACATGCATCTCTTTGCGACAAAAAACATGCATCTCTTTGCGACAAAAAACATGCATCTCTTTGCGACAAAAAACATGCATCTCTTTGCGACAAGGCACTAAAGTAATAGTGGCAAAGCAATTTACTTTTTGTCTTTAATGCAAAGTGTTATGTTTGGGTCAAATCCAATACAACACATTACTGAGTACCACTCTGCATTATTTCAAGCAGAGTTGTGGCTATGCTATGGGTATGCCTGTAATCGTTAAGGACTGGGGAGTTTTTCAGGGTAAAAACAAACAGACAGTGGGAGATGAATTCACCTTTCAGCAATAACCTAAAACACAAGGCTAAATCTACACTGGAGTTCCTTAGCAAGAAGACAGTGTGGCCAAGCTAGTTTTGACTTAAATCTACCTGAAAATCTACAGCAAGGCCTGAAAATGGCTGTCTAGTAATGATCAACAACCAACTTGACAGAGCTTGAATATTGTTTTTAAGAATAATGGGCAAATGTGTGGAAACCTCTTAGAGTCTTATAGAGAAAGACTCTCATCTGTAATCGCTGTTGACAAAGGGGTGTGAATACCTATGTAAATGAGATATTTCTGTATTTAATTTAGATTTTTTTCCCCAAACATTTCTAAAAACATGTTATCATTATTGTCATTGTGTGTAGATGGGTGAGAAAACAGATATGTAATCCATCTTGAACTGGGAATAAGTCAAGGGGGTTGAATGCTTTCTGAAGTAACTAATACTTCAAACACTATTTCACAAATCATGAGTCCATTTTCCCATCTGTGTGTTGGGGCGGCAGGTAGCCTACTGGTTAGAGTGTTGGACTAGTAACCAAAAGGTTGCTGGATCGAATCCTGAGCTGACAAGGTAAACATCTGTCATTCTGCACCTGAACAAGGCAGTTGACCCAGGCAAAGGTAAAATCTACTGTTTTAAATATTGGTGAAGTCTAGCCAATCTAGAACACTCAGAGCTGGTTTCCTGGACACAGGTTTAGCTAAACTCAAGCCAGGATTCGACTGCGGATTTGGACAATGCCATTTAAAGTGAATGTGGTTTCTGTGAGCATTGCCTTTTTAAAGGTGACATCCGATTGGGCCTACATACGCAGTGTTTACGGTGAATGGGGTTTCTGTGAACGCGGGAGCATTGCCTTTTTAAAGGTGACATCCGATTGGGCCTACATACCCAGTGCTTACGGTGAATGTGGTTTCTGTGAACGCGGGAGCATTGCCTTTTTAAAGGCGACATCCGATTGGGCCTACATACGCAGTGTTTACGGTGAATGTGGTTTCTGTGAACGCGGGAGCTTTGCCTTTTTAAAGGTGACATCCGATTGGGCCTACATACGCAGTGTTTACGGTGAATGGGGTTTCTGTGAACGCGGGAGCATTGCCTTTTTAAAGGTGACATCCGATTGGGCCTACATACGCAGTGTTTACGGTGAATGTGGTTTCTGTGAACGCGGGAGCATTGCCTTTTTAAAGGTGACATCCGATTGGGCCTACATACCCAGTGTTTACGGTGAATGTGGTTTCTGTGAACGAGGGAGCATTGCCTTTTTAAAGGTGCATTGCAGACAAAGCACGATCAGAATTCTGGCCTAAGACAACAAATAAGTTCCAGACAAAGAGGTAGGCGTACCTGTTGAGGAATGGGTCATTGCTGTTGGTGGTCATGATTCTGGCGTCCTGGCCCATCCCAGGGGACGACACGGGGTTAAGGGCTCCCCCATCCTGCTCCATACTGGTGGGCAGTTGGTTCCTCAGAGCAAGCTCCTTCAACATACACATTACACATTACACATGTTAGTGGAGCATATACACATTACACATGTTAGTGGAGCATATACACATGTTAGTGGAGCATATACACATGTTAGTGGAGCATATACACATGTTAGTGGAGCATATACACATGTTAGTGGAGCATATACACATGTTAGTGGAGCATATACACATGTTAGTGGAGCATATACACATGTTAGTGGATCATATACACATGTTAGTGGATCATATACACATGTTAGTGGAGCATATACACATGTTAGTGGATCATATACACATTAGTGGATCATGTTAGTGGATCATATACACATGTTAGTGGATCATATACACATGTTAGTGGATCATATACACATGTTAGTGGAGCATATACACATGTTAGTGGATCATATACACATGTTAGTGGAGGATATACACATGTTAGTGGATCATATACACATGTTAGTGGAGCATATACACATGTTAGTGGATCACATTACACATGTTAGTGGATCATATACACATGTTAGTGGAGCATATACACATGTTAGTGGATCATATACACATGTTAGTGGATCATATACACATGTTAGTGGATCATATACACATGTTAGTGGAGCATATACACATGTTAGTGGAGCATATACACATGTTAGTGGATCATATACACATGTTAGTGGATCATATACACATTACATGTTAGTGGATCATATACACATGTTAGTGGATCATATACACATGTTAGTGGATCATACACATTATACATGTTAGTGGATCATATACATGTTAGTGGATCATATACATGTTAGTGGAGCATATACACATGTTAGTGGAGCATATACACATGTTAGTGGAGCATATACACATGTTAGTGGATCATATACACATGTTAGTGGATCATATACACATGTTAGTGGATCATATACACATGTTAGTGGATCATATACACATGTTAGTGGATCATATACACATGTTAGTGGAGCATATACACATGTTAGTGGAGCACATGTTAGTGGAGCATATACACATGTTAGTGGATCATATACACATGTTAGTGGAGCATATACACATGTTAGTGGAGCATATACACATTACACATGTTAGTGGAGGATATACACATGTTAGTGGAGCATATACACATGTTAGTGGATCATATACACATGTTAGTGGATCATATACACATATACACATGTTAGTGGAGCATATACACATGTTAGTGGAGCATATACACATTACACATGTTAGTGGAGCATATACACATGTTAGTGGATCATATACACATGTTAGTGGATCATATACACATGTTAGTGGATCATATACACATGTTAGTGGATCATATACATGTTAGTGGAGGATATACACATGTTAGTGGATCATATACACATGTTAGTGGATCATATACACATGTTAGTGGATCATATACACATTACACATGTTAGTGGAGCATATACACATGTTAGTGGAGTATATACACATTACACATGTGGGATCATATACACATGTTAGTGGATCATATACACATGTTAGTGGAGCATATACACATGTTAGTGGAGCATATACACATTACACATGTTAGTGGAGCATATACACATGTTAGTGGATCATATACATGTTAGTGGAGCATATACACATGTTAGTGGATCATATACACATGTTGGATCATATACACATGTTAGTGGATCATATACACATGTTAGTGGATCATATACACATGTTAGTGGATCATATACACATTACACATGTTAGTGGAGCATATACACATGTTAGTGGATCATATACACATGTTAGTGGAGCATATACACATTTACACATGTTAGTGGAGGATATACACATGTTAGTGGAGCATATACATGTTAGTGGATCATTACACATGTTAGTGGAGCATATACACATGTTAGTGGAGCATATACACATGTTAGTGGATCATATACACATGTTAGTGGATCATATACACATGTTAGTGGAGCATATACACATGTTAGTGGATCATATACACATGTTAGTGGATCATATACACATGTTAGTGGATCATATACACATGTTAGTGGATCATATACACATGTTAGTGGAGCATATACACATGTTAGTGGATCATATACACATGTTAGTGGATCATATACACATGTTAGTGGATCATATACACATGTTAGTGGATCATATACACATGTTAGTGGAGCATATACACATGTGTTAGTGGATCATATACACATGTTAGTGGATCATATACACATGTTAGTTAGTGGATCATATACACATGTTAGTGGATCATATACACATGTTAGTGGATCATATACACATGTTAGTGGATCATATACACATGTTAGTGGATCATATACACATGTTAGTGGATCATATACACATGTTAGTGGATCATATACACATGTTAGTGGAGCATATACACATGTTAGTGGAGCATATACACATGTTAGTGGATCATATACACATGTTAGTGGAGCATATACACATGTTAGTGGATCATATACACATACACATGTTAGTGGATCATATACACATGTTAGTGGATCATATACACATGTTAGTGGATCATATACACATGTTAGTGGATCATATACACATGTTAGTGGATCATATACACATGTTAGTGGAGCATATTACACATGTTAGTGGAGCATATACACATGTTAGTGGATCATATACACATTACACATGTTAGTGGAGTATATACATGTTAGTGGATCATATACACATGTTAGTGGATCATATACACATTACACATGTTAGTGGATCATATACACATGTTAGTGGATCATATACACATGTTAGTGGATCATATACACATGTTAGTGGATCATATACACATGTTAGTGGAGCATATACACATGTTAGTGGATCATATACACATGTTAGTGGATCATATACACATGTTAGTGGATATACATATACACATGTTAGTGGAGCATATACACATGTTAGTGGAGCATATACACATGTTAGTGGATCATATACACATGTTAGTGGATCATATACACATGTTAGTGGATCATATACACATTACACATGTTAGTGGAGCATATACACATGTTAGTGGAGCATATACACATGTTAGTGGATCATATACACATGTTAGTGGATCATATACACATGTTAGTGGAGCATATACACATGTTAGTGGATCATATACACATGTTAGTGGATCATATACACATGTTAGTGGATCATATACACATGTTAGTGGATCATATACACATGTTAGTGGATCATATACACATGTTAGTGGAGCATATACACATGTTAGTGGATCATATACACATTACACATGTTAGTGGAGCATATACACATGTTAGTGGATCATATACACATGTTAGTGGAGCATATACACATGTTAGTGGATCATATACACATGTTAGTGGATCATATACACATTACACATGTTAGTGGAGGATATACACATGTTAGTGGATCACATGTTAGTGGAGCATATACACATGTTAGTGGATCATATACACATGTTAGTGGAGCATATACACATTACACATGTTAGTGGATCATATACACATGTTAGTGGATCATATACACATGTTAGTGGAGCATATACACATTACACATGTTAGTGGATCATATACACATGTTAGTGGAGCATACATGTTACAGCATATACACATGTTAGTGGAGCATATACACATGTTAGTGGAGCATATACACATGTTACATATACACATGTTAGTGGAGCATATACACATGTTAGTGGAGCATATACACATTACACATGTTAGTGGAGCATATACACATGTTAGTGGATCATATACACATGTTAGTGGAGCATATACACATGTTAGTGGATCATATACACATGTTAGTGGAGCATATACACATGTTAGTGGATCATATACACATGTTAGTGGATCATATACACATGTTAGTGGAGCATATACACATTACACATGTTAGTGGAGCATATACACATGTTAGTGGATCATATACACATGTTAGTGGATCATATACACATGTTAGTGGATATACACATTACACATGTTAGTGGAGGATATACACATGTTAGTGGATCATATACACATGTTAGTGGATCATATACACATGTTAGTGGAGCATATACACATTACACATGTTAGTGGAGCATATACACATGTTAGTGGATCATATACACATGTTAGTGGATCATATACACATGTTAGTGGATCATATACACATGTTAGTGGAGCATATACACATGTTAGTGGAATATATACACATGTTAGTGGATCATATACACATGTTAGTGGAGCATATACACATGTTAGTGGATCATATACACATTACACATGTTAGTGGAGCATATACACATGTTAGTGGAGCATATACACATGTTAGTGGATCATATACACATGTTAGTGGATCATATACACATGTTAGTGGATCATATACACGTTAGTGGATCATATACACATGTTAGTGGATCATATACACATGTTAGTGGATCATATACACATGTTAGTGGAGCATATACGCATGTTAGTGGAGCATATACACATGTTAGTGGAGCATATACACATGTTAGTGGAGCATATACACATGTTAGTGGAGCATATACACATTACACATGTTAGTGGAGCATATACACATGTTAGTGGAGCATATACACATGTTAGTGGAGCATATACACATGTTAGTGGAGCATATACACATGTTAGTGGATCATATACACATGTTAGTGGATCATATACACATGTTAGTGGAGCATATACACATGTTAGTGGATCATATACACATGTTAGTGGAGCATATACACATTACACATGTTAGTGGAGCATATACACATGTTAGTGGATCATATACACATGTTAGTGGAGCATATACACATGATAGTGGATCATATACACATTACACATGTTAGTGGAGCATATACACATGTTAGTGGATCATATACAAATGTTAGTGGAGCATATACACATTACACATGTTAGTGGAACATATACACATTACACATGTTAGTGGATCATATACAAATGTTAGTGGATCATATACACATGTTAGTGGAGCATATACACATGTTAGTGGAGCATATACACATGTTAGTGGAGCATATACACATGTTAGTGGATCATATACACATGTTAGTGGATCATATACACATTACACATGTTAGTGGATCATATACACATGTTAGTGGAGCATATACACATGTTAGTGGATCATATACACATGTTAGTGGATCATATACACATGTTAGTGGATCATATACACATGTTAGTGGATCATATACACATGTTAGTGGATCATATACACATTACACATGTTAGTGGAGCATATACACATTACACATGTTAGTGGATCATATACACATGTTAGTGGATCATATACACATTACACATGTTAGTGGATCATATACACATGTTAGTGGATCATATACACATTACACATGTTAGTGGATCATATACACATGTTAGTGGATCATATACACATGTTAGTGGATCATATACACATGTTAGTGGAGCATATACACATGTTAGTGGATCATATACACATGTTAGTGGATCATATACACATGTTAGTGGAGCATATACACATGTTAGTGGAGCATATACACATTACACATGTTAGTGGAGCATATACACATTACACATGTTAGTGGAGCATATACACATTACACATGTTAGTGGAGCATATACACATGTTAGTGGATCATATACACATTACACATGTTAGTGGAGCATATACACATGTTAGTGGAGCATATACACATTACACATGTTAGTGGAGCATATACACATGTTAGTGGAGCATATACACCACATGTTAGTGGATCATATACACATGTTAGTGGATCATATACACATGTTAGTGGAGCATATACACATGTTAGTGGAGCATATACACATTACACATGTTAGTGGAGCAAATACACATTACACATGTTAGTGGAGCATATACACATGTTAGTGGAGCATATACACATGTTAGTGGATCATATACACATGTTAGTGGATCATATACACATGTTAGTGGAGCATATACACATTACACGTGTTAGTGGAGCATATACACATGTTAGTGGAGCATATACACATGTTAGTGGAGTATATACACATTACACATGTTAGTGGATCATATACACATGTTAGTGGAGCATATACACATTACACATGTTAGTGGAGCATATACACATGTTAGTGGAGCATATACACATGTTAGTGGAGCATATACACATGTTAGTGGAGCATATACACATGTTAGTGGAGCATATACACAAGTTAGTGGAGCATATACACATGTTAGTGGAGCATATACACATGTTAGTGGAGCATATACACATGTTAGTGGATCATATACACATGTTAGTGGAGCATATACACATGTTAGTGGATCATATACACATGTTAGTGGATCATATACACATGTTAGTGGAGCATATACACATGTTAGTGGATCATATACACATGTTAGTGGATCATATACACATGTTAGTGGATCATATACACATGTTAGTGGATCATATACACATGTTAGTGGAGCATATACACATGTTAGTGGATCATATACACATGTTAGTGGAGTATATATACACATGTTAGTGGAGCATATACACATGTTAGTGGAGTATATACACATTACATATGTTAGTGGATCATATACACATGTTAGTGGATCACATGTTAGTGGAGCATATACACATGTTAGTGGAGCATATACACATGTTAGTGGATCATATACACATGTTATGGATCATATACACATTACATATGTTAGTGGATCATATACACATGTTAGTGGAGCATATACACATGTTAGTGGATCATATACACATGTTAGTGGATCATATACACATTACACATGTTAGTGGAGCATATACACATGTTAGTGGATCATATACACATGTTAGTGGATCATATACACATGTTAGTGGAGCATATACACATGTTAGTGGATCATATACACATGTTAGTGGATCATATACACATTACACATGTTAGTGGAGCATATACACATGTTAGTGGATCATATACACATGTTAGTGGATCATATACACATGTTAGTGGATCATATACACATTACATATGTTAGTGGAGCATATACACATTACACATGTTAGTGGAGCATATACACGTGTTAGTGGAGCATATACACATGTTAGTGGATCATATACACATGTTAGTGGAGCATATACACATGTTAGTGGATCATATACACATGTTAGTGGATCATATACACATGTTAGTGGATCATATACACATTACACATGTCAGTGGAGGATATACACATGTTAGTGGATCATATACACATGTTAGTGGATCATATACACATGTTAGTGGATCATATACACATGTTAGTGGAGCATATACACATGTTAGTGGATCATATACACATGTTAGTGGAGCATATACACATGTTAGTGGATCATATACCATGTTAGTGGATCATATACACATGTTAGTGGATCATATACACATGTTAGTGGATCATATACACATGTTAGTGGAGCATATACACATGATAGTGGATCATATACACATTACACATGTTAGTGGAGCATATACACATGTTAGTGGAGCATATACACATGTTAGTGGATCATATACAAATGTTAGTGGAGCATATACACATGTTAGTGGAGCATATACACATTACACATGTTAGTGGAACATATACACATTACACATGTTAGTGGATCATATACAAATGTTAGTGGATCATATACACATGTTAGTGGAGCATATACACATTACACATGTTAGTGGAGCATATACACATGTTAGTGGAGCATATACACATGTTAGTGGAGCATATACACATTACACATGTTAGTGGAGCATATACACATGTTAGTGGAGCATAAACACATTACACATGTTAGTGGAGCATATACACATGTTAGTGGAGCATATACACATTACACATGTTAGTGGAGCATATACACATGTTAGTGGAGCATATACACATTACACATGTTAGTGGAGCATATACACATTACACATGTTAGTGGATCATATACACATGTTAGTGGAGCATATACACATTACACATGTTAGTGGATCATATACACATGTTAGTGGAGCATATACACATGTTAGTGGAGCATATACACATGTTAGTGGAGCATATACACATGTTAGTATACACATGTTAGTGGATCATATACACATGTTAGTGGAGCATATACACATGTTAGTGGTGCATATACACATTACACATGTTAGTGGAGCATATACACATGTTAGTGGATCATATACACATGTTAGTGGATCATATACACATGTTAGTGGAGCATATACACATTACACATGTTAGTGGAGCATATACACATGTTAGTGGATCATATACACATGTTAGTGGATCATATACACATGTTAGTGGATCATATACACATGTTAGTGGAGCATATACACATGTTAGTGGAATATATACACATGTTAGTGGATCATATACACATGTTAGTGGAGCATATACACATGTTAGTGGATCATATACACATTACACATGTTAGTGGAGCATATACACATGTTAGTGGAGCATATACACATGTTAGTGGATCATATACACATGTTAGTGGATCATATACACATGTTAGTGGATCATATACACATGTTAGTGGATCATATACACATGTTAGTGGATCATATACACATGTTAGTGGATCATATACACATGTTAGTGGAGCATATACACATGTTAGTGGAGCATATACACATGTTAGTGGAGCATATACACATGTTAGTGGAGCATATACACATGTTAGTGGAGCATATACACATGTTAGTGGATCATGTTAGTGGAGCATATACACATGTTAGTGGAGCATATACACATGTTAGTGGAGCATATACACATGTTAGTGGATCATATACACATGTTAGTGGATCATATACACATGTTAGTGGATCATATACACATGTTAGTGGAGCATATACACATGTTAGTGGATCATATACACATGTTAGTGGAGCATATACACATTACACATGTTAGTGGAGCATATACACATGTTAGTGGATCATATACACATGTTAGTGGAGCATATACACATGATAGTGGATCATATACACATTACACATGTTAGTGGAGCATATACACATGTTAGTGGATCATATACAAATGTTAGTGGAGCATATACACATGTTAGTGGAACATATACACATTACACATGTTAGTGGATCATATACAAATGTTAGTGGATCATATACACATGTTAGTGGAGCATATACACATGTTAGTGGAGCATACACATACACATGTTAGTGGAGCATATACACATGTTAGTGGAGTTAGTGGAGCATATACACATGTTAGTGGATCATATACATGTTAGTGGAGCATATACACATTACACATGTTAGTGGAGCATATACACATGTTAGTGGAGCATAAACACATTACACATGTTAGTGGAGCATATACACATGTTAGTGGAGCATATACACATTACACATGTTAGTGGAGCATATACACATGTTAGTGGAGCATATACACATGTTAGTGGAGCATATACACATTACACATGTTAGTGGATCATATACACATGTTAGTGGAGCATATACACATTACACATGTTAGTGGATCATATACACATGTTAGTGGAGCATATACACATGTTAGTGGAGCATATTACACATGTTAGTGGAGCATATACACATGTTAGTGGATCATATACACATGTTAGTGGAGCATATACACATGTTAGTGGTGCATATACACATTACACAT
>NW_027039757.1:0-15000 GCF_034236695.1 Oncorhynchus nerka | reverse complement strand
TCAATCACATCTGGGTATTGGATTAGTGTCTGGTCAGTCACATCTGGGTATTGGATTAGTGTCTTGGTCAGTCACATCTGGGTATTGGATTAGTGTCTGGTCAGTCACATCTGGGTATTGGATTCAGTCACATCTGGGTATTGGATTAGTGTCTTGGTCAGTCACATCTGGGTATTGGATTAGTGTCTTGGTCAGTCACATCTGGGTATTGGATTAGTGTCTGGTCTGTGTTCATTCAGTATTGTTCTAATTGTCATTATTTCAAATAAATACCAAAAAATTGTCAGCTTAATCGGTATCGCCTTTTTTTGGTCCTCCAATAATCTGTAAAGTTATCGGCATTGAAAAATCATAATCGGTCCAACTCTAGTACATGCACACCAGGTACATATACACCAGGTACATACACACCAGGTACATATACACCAGGTACATATACACCAGGTACATACACACACCAGGTACATACACACACCAGGTACATACACACACCAGGTACACACACACCAGGTACACACACACCAGGTACATACACACACCAGGTACATATACACCAGGTACATATACACCAGGTACATATACACACCAGGTACATACACACACCAGGTACATACACACACCAGGTACATACACACACCAGGTACATATACACACACAGGTACATACACACCAGGTACATATACACACACCAGATACATACACGCACACCAGGTACATACACACCAGGTACATACACACCAGGTACATACACACCAGGTACACACACACCAGGTACACACACACACACCAGGTACATATACACACACCAGGTACATATACACACACCAGGTACATACACACACACAGGTCATACACACACACCAGGTACATATACACACACCAGGTACATACACACACAGATACATACACACACAGATACATATACACCAGGTACATACACACACAGGTACACACACACCAGGTACACACACACCAGGTACACACACCAGGTACACACACACCAGGTACATATACACCAGGTACATACACACACACAGGTACACACACACCAGGTACATACACACCAGGTACACACACACCAGGTACATATACACCAGGTACATACACACCAGGTACATACACACACACAGGTACACACACACACACAGGTACATACACACCAGGTACATACACACCAGGTACATACACACACACAGGTACACACACACAGGTACATACACACCAGGTACACACACCAGGTACACACACACAGGTACATACACACCAGGTACACACACACCAGGTACATACACACCAGGTACATACACACACAGGTACACACACACACATGTACATACACACCAGGTACATATACACCAGGTACATATACACCAGGTACATACACACCAGGTACATACACACCAGGTACATACACACCAGGTACATATACACCAGGTACATATACACCAGATACATATACACCAGATACATATACACCAGGTACATACACACCAGGTACATACACACCAGGTACATATACACCAGGTACATATACACCAGGTACATACACACCAGGTACATATACCACCAGGTACATATACACCAGATACATACACCAGGTACATACACACCAGGTACATACACACCAGGTACATATACACCAGTACATATACACCAGGTACATATACACCAGGTACATATACACCAGGTACATATACACCAGATACACACCAGGTACATTTCCACCAGGTACATATACACACCAGGTGCATATACACCAGGTACATATACACACACCAGGTACATACACACCAGGTACATATACACACACCAGGTACATATACACCAGGTACACACACACACAGGTACATTTCACCCAGATCACCAGTCCAACACCAGCCCACCAATGGCTACAGCAGCACTACTGACCTCTCACATGAACAGTCCAAAGGATTGGCTAATCGCTAACTCAGCTGTTGCTGAAACACTAAAATGGCTAACGGCTAGTCCTAACACCAAGACTTAGGTCTGGACTATAGGTTAGCTGTGTGTGTTGCCCAAACCACTCCGAACAGGATGAACTATATTCCTTGGGAATGACTTGGGTCTCCTGTAACATGCTGTTGTTATTGCTGCTACCTTTCTTCTCCCAGACTCTGTAAAGTCCTGTAGTAGCAGTGAACCCAGAGAAGATGTTGAAATGTGATTAGAAAGATGGCATAGTCTGACTCGTCACTGGATATTGAATTAAAGTGAGTTTACTCATGAGTCCAGCATGAGCTACGGGCTAACCTAAAAAACAACTCAACTCTATTACCAAGACAGTCGTGAAGAGGGCACAACAACGCATTTTCCACCTCAGGAGAGGTTTTGGCATGGGACCCAGATCTCTATTACCAAGACAGTCGTGAAGAGGGCACAACAACGCATTTTCCCCTCAAGAGAGGTTTTGGCATGGGACCCAGATCTCGATTACCAAGACAGTCGAAGAGGGCACAACAACGCATTTTCCCCTCAGGAGAGAGTTTTGGCATGGGACCCAGATCTCTATTACCAAGACAGTCGTGAAGAGGGCACAACAACGCATTTTCCCCCTCAGGAGAGGTTTTGGCATGGGACCCAGATCTCAGTCGGCACTTCAGAGGGTAGTGCGAACGGCCCAGTACATTACTGGGGGCAAGCTTCCCTGCCATCCAGGACCTCTATACCCAATTTGTAAGTCGCTCTGGATAAGAGCGTCTGCTAAATGACTTAAATGTAAATGTATGTAAATGTGGTGTCAGAGGAAGGCCCTGTAATGTCTACTACACCTGTTGTATTCATCATTTCACTGTAAGGTCTACCTACACCTGTTGTATTCAGCATTTCACTGTGAGGTCTACTACAACTGTTGTATTCAGCATTTCACTGTGAGGTCTACTACACCTGTTGTATTCATCATTTCACTGTAAGGTCTACTACACCTGTTGTATTCTGCATTTCACTGTGAGGTCTACTACACCTGTTGTATTCAGCATTTCACTGTGAGGTCTACTACACCTGTTGTATTCAGCATTTCACTGTGAGGTCTACTACACCTGTTGTATTCAGCATTTCACTGTGAGGTCTAGTTGTATTCAGCATTTCACTGTGAGGTCTAGTATTTGTATTCAGCATTTCACTGTGAGGTCTACTACACCTGGCTGTATTCAGCATTTCACTGTGAGGTCTACCTACACCTGTTGTATTCAGCATTTCACTGTAAGGTCTACTACACCTGTTGTATTCAGCATTTCTGTGAGGTCTACTACACTGTTGTATTCAGCATTTCACTGTGAGGTCTACTACACCTGTTGTATTCAGCATTTCACTGTAAGTTCTACTACACCTGTTGTATTCAGCATTTCACTGTGAGGTCTACCTACACCTGTTGTATTCAGCATTTCACTGTAAGGTCTACTACACCTGTTGTATTCAGCATTTCACTGTGAGGTCTACTACACCTGTTGTATTCAGCATTTCACTGTGAGGTCTAGTACACCTGTTGTATTCAGCATTTCACTGTGAGGTCTACTACACCTGTTGTATTCAGCATTTTCACAGTAAGGTCTCCTACACCTGTTGTATTCAGCATTTCACTGTAAGGTCTACCTACACCTGTTGTATTCAGCATTTCACTGTAAAGGTCTACTACACCTGTTGTATTCAGCATTTCACTGTAAGTTCTACTACACCTGTTGTATTCAGCATTTCACTGTGAGGTCTACCTACACCTGTTGTATTCAGCATTTCACAGTAAGGTCTTCTACACCTGTTGTATTCAGCATTTCACTGTAAGGTCTACCTACACCTGTTGTATTCAGCATTTCACTGTAAGGTCTACCTACACCTGTTGTATTCAGCATTTCACTGTGAGGTCTACTACACCTGTTGTATTCAGCATTTCACTGTGAGGTCTACTACACCTGTTGTATTCAGCATTTCACTGTAAGGTCTACCTACACCTGTTGTATTCAGCATTTCACTGTGAGGTCTACTACACCTGTTGTATTCAGCATTTCACTGTGAGGTCTACTACACCTGTTGTATTCAGCATTTCACTGTGAGGTCTACTACACCTGTTGTATTCAGCATTTCACTGTAAGGTCTACTACACCTGTTGTATTCAGCATTTCACTGTGAGGTCTACTACACCTGTTGTATTCAGCATTTCACTGTAAGGTCTACTACACCTGTTGTATTCAGCATTTCACTGTGAGGTCTACTACACCTGTTGTATTCAGCATTTCACTGTGAGGTCTACTACACCTGTTGTATTCAGCATTTCACTGTGAGGTCTACTACACCTGTTGTATTCTGCATTTCACTGTAAGGTCTACTACACCTGTTGTATTCAGCATTTCACTGTAAGGTCTACCTACACATGTTGTATTCAGCATTTCACTGTAAGGTCTACTACACCTGTTGTATTCTGCATTTCACTGTAAGGTCTACTACACCTGTTGTATTCAGCATTTCACTGTAAGGTCTACTACACCTGTTGTATTCAGCATTTCACTGTAAGGTCTACTACACCTGTTGTATTCAGCACTTCACGTGAAGGTCTACTACACCGGTTGTATTCAGCATTTCACTGTAAGGTCTACTACACCTGTTGTATTCAGCATTTCACTGTAAGGTCTACTACACCTGTTGTATTCAGCATTTCACAGTAAGGTCTACTACACCTGTTGTATTCAGCATTTCACTGTAAGGTCTAGTACACCTGTTGTATTCAGCATTTCACTGTGAGGTCTACTACACCTGTTGTATTCAGCATTTCACTGTGAGGTCTAGTACACCTGTTGTATTCAGCATTTCACTGTGAGGTCTACTACACCTGTTGTATTCAGCATTTCACTGTGAGGTCTACCTACACCTGTTGTATTCAGCATTTCACTGTAGATTCTACTACACCTGTTGTATTCAGCATTTCACTGTGAGGTCTACTACACTGTTGTATTCAGCATTTCACTGTGAGGTCTACTACACCTGTTGTATTCAGCATTTCACTGTAAGTTCTACTACACCTGTTGTATTCAGCATTTCACTGTGAGGTCTACCTACACCTGTTGTATTCAGTATTTCACTGTAGGTCTACTACACCTGTTGTATTCAGCATTTCACTGTGAGGTCTACTACACCTGTTGTATTCAGCATTTCACTGTGAGGTCTAGTACACCTGTTGTATTCAGCATTTCACTGTGAGGTCTACTACACCTGTTGTATTCAGCATTTCACAGTAAGGTCTACTACACCTGTTGTATTCAGCATTTCACTGTAAGGTCTACCTACACCTGTTGTATTCAGCATTTCACTGAAGGTCTACCTACACCTGTTGTATTCAGCATTTCACTGTAAGGTCTACTACACCTGTTGTATTCAGCATTTCACTGTGAGGTCTACTACACCTGTTGTATTCAGCATTTCACAGTAAGGTCTACTACACCTGTTGTATTCAGCATTTCACTGTAAGGTCTACCTACACCTGTTGTATTCAGCATTTCACTGTAAGGTCTACACCTGTTGTATTCAGCATTTCACTGTGAGGTCTACTACACCTGTTGTATTCAGCATTTCACTGTGAGAGTCTACTACACCTGTTGTATTCAGCATTTCACTGTGAGTTCTACTACACCTGTTGTATTCAGCATTTTCACTGTGAGTTCTACTACACACCTGTTGTATTCAGCATTTCACTGTGAGGTCTACTACACCAGTTGTATTCAGCATTTCACTGTAAGGTCTACTACACCTGTTGTATTCAGCATTTTGCAGTAAGGTCTACTACACCTGTTGTATTCAGCATTTCACTGTAAGGTCTACTACACTGTTGTATTCAGCATTTCACTGTAAGGTCTAGTACACCTGTTGTATTCAGCATTTCACTGTGAGGTCTACTACACCTGTTGTATTCAGCATTTCACTGTAAGGTCTACCTACGCCTGTTGTATTCAGCATTTCACTGTGAGGTCTACTACACCTGTTGTATTCAGCATTTCACTGTGAGGTCTACTACACCTGTTGTATTCAGCATTTCACTGTAAGGTCTACCTACACCTGTTGTATTCAGCATTCACTGTGAGGTCTACACCTGTTGTATTCAGCATTTCACTGTGAGGTCTACTACACCTGTTGTATTCAGCATTTCACTGTGAGGTCTACTACACCTGTTGTATTCAGCATTTCACTGTAAGGTCTACTACACCTGTTGTATTCAGCATTTCACTGTGAGGTCTACTACACCTGTTGTATTCAGCATTTCACTGTAAGGTCTACTACACCTGTTGTATTCAGCATTTCACTGTGAGGTCTACTACACCTGTTGTATTCAGCATTTCACTGTGAGGTCTACTACACCTGTTGTATTCAGCATTTCACTGTGAGGTCTACTACACCTGTTGTATTCTGCATTTCACTGTAAGGTCTACTACACCTGTTGTATTCAGCATTTCACTGTAAGGTCTACCTACACATGTTGTATTCAGCATTTCACTGTAAGGTCTACTACACCTGTTGTATTCTGCATTTCACTGTAAGGTCTACTACACCTGTTGTATTCAGCATTTCACTGTAAGGTCTACTACACCTGTTGTATTCAGCATTTCACTGTAAGGTCTACTACACCTGTTGTATTCAGCACTTCACGTGAAGGTCTACTACACACCGGTTGTATTCAGCATTTCACTGTAAGGTCTACTACACCTGTTGTATTCAGCATTTCACTGTAAGGTCTACTACACCTGTTGTATTCAGCATTTCACAGTAAGGTCTACTACACCTGTTGTATTCAGCATTTCACTGTAAGGTCTAGTACACCTGTTGTATTCAGCATTTCACTGTGGTCTACTACACCTGTTGTATTCAGCATTTCACTGTGAGGTCTAGTACACCTGTTGTATTCAGCATTTCACTGTGAGGTCTACTACACCTGTTGTATTCAGCATTTCACTGTGAGGTCTACCTACACCTGTTGTATTCAGCATTTTCACTGTAAGGTCTACTACACCTGTTGTATTCAGCATTTCACTGTGAGGTCTACTACACCTGTTGTATTCAGCATTTCACTGTGAGGTCTACTACCTGTTGTATTCAGCATTTCACTGTAAGTTCTACTACACCTGTTGTATTCAGCATTTCACTGTGAGGTCTACCTACACCTGTTGTATTCAGCATTTCACTGTAAGGTCTACTACACCTGTTGTATTCAGCATTTCACTGTGAGGGTCTACTACACCTGTTGTATTCAGCATTTCACTGTGAGGTCTAGTACACCTGTTGTATTCAGCATTTCACTGTGAGGTCTACTACACCTGTTGTATTCAGCATTTCACAGTAAGGTCTACTACACCTGTTGTATTCAGCATTTCACTGTAAAGTCTACTACACCTGTTGTATTCAGCATTTCACTGTGAGGTCTACTACACCTGTTGTATTCAGCATTTCACAGTAAGGTCTACTACACCTGTTGTATTCAGCATTTCACTGTAAGGTCTACCTACACCTGTTGTATTCAGCATTTCACTGTAAGGTCTACCTACACCTGTTGTATTCAGCATTTCACTGTGAGGTCTACTACACCTGTTGTATTCCCAGCATTTCACTGTGAGGTCTACTACACCTGTTGTATTCAGCATTTCACTGTGAGTTCTACTACACCTGTTGTATTCAGCATTTCACTGTGAGTTCTACTACACCTGTTGTATTCAGCATTTCACTGTGAGGTCTACTACGCAGTTGTATTCAGCATTTCACTGTAAGGTCTACTACACCTGTTGTATTCATCATTTCACTGTGAGGTCTACTACACCTGTTGTATTCAGCATTTCACTGTAAGGTCTACCACACCTGTTGTATTCAGCATTTCAATGTAAGGTCTACTACACCTGTTTTATTCAGCATTTCACTGTGAGGTCTACTACACCTGTTGTATTCAGCATTTCACTGAGGTCTACTACACCTGTTATATTCAGCATTTCACTGTGAGGTCTACTACACCTGTTGTATTCCAGCATTTCACTGTGAGGTCTGCTACACCTGTTGTATTCAGCATTTTCACTGTGAGGTCTACTACACCTGTTGTATTCAGCATTTCACTGTGAGGTCTACTACACCTGTTGTATTCATAATTTCACTGTGAGGTCTACTACACCTGTTGTATTCAGTATTTCACTGTGAGGTCTACTACACCTGCTGTATTCAGCATTTCACTGTAAGGTCTACTACACCTGTTGTATTCAGCATTTCACTGTGAGGTCTACTCACACCTGTTGTATTCAGCATTTCACTGTAAGGTCTACTACACCTGCTGTATTCAGCATTTCACTGTGAGGTCTACTACACCTGTTGTATTCAGTATTTTCATGCAAGGTCTACTACACCTGTTGTATTCTATCATTTCACTGAAAGGTCTACTACACCTGTTGTATTCAGCATTTCACTGTAAGTTCTACTACACCTGTTGTATTCAGCATTTCACTGTAAGGTCTACTACACCTGCTGTATTCAGCATTTCACTGTGAGGTCTACTACACCTGTTGTATTCAGCATTTCACTGTAAGGTCTACTACACCTGTTGTATTCAGCATTTCACTGTGAGGTCTACCTACACCTGTTGTATTCAGCATTTCACTGTAAGGTCTACTACACCTGTTGTATTCAGCATTTCACTGTGAGGTCTACCTACACCTGTTGTATTCAGCATTTCACTGTAAGGTCTACCTACACCTGTTGTATTCAGCATTTCACTGTGAGGTCTACTACACCTGTTGTATTCAGCATTTCACTGTGAGGTCTACTACACCTGTTGTATTCAGCATTTCACTGTGAGTTCTACTACACCTGTTGTATTCAGCATTTCACTGTGAGGTCTACTACACCTGTTGTATTCAGCATTTCACTGTGAGGTCTACCTACACCTGTTGTATTCAGCATTTCACTGTAAGGTCTACTACACCTGTTGTATTCAGCATTTCACTGTGAGGTCTACTACACCTGTTGTATTCAGCATTTCACTGTAAGGTCTACCACACCTGTTGTATTCAGCATTTCAATGTAAGGTCTACTACACCTGTTGTATTCAGCATTTCACTGTGAGGTCTACTACACCTGTTGTATTCAGCATTTCACTGTAAGGTCTACTACACCTGTTGTATTCATCATTTCACTGTGAGGTCTACTACACCTGTTGTATTCAGCATTTCACTGTAAGGTCTACCACACCTGTTGTATTCAGCATTTCAATGTAAGGTCTACTACACCTGTTGTATTCAGCATTTCACTGTGAGGTCTACTACACCTGTTGTATTCATCATTTCACTGTAAGGTCTACTACACCTGTTGTATTCAGCATTTCACTGTAAGGTCTAATACACCTGTTGTATTCAGCATTTCACTGTGAGGTCTACTACACCTGTTGTATTCAGCATTTCACTGAGGTCTACTACACCTGTTATATTCAGCATTTCACTGTGAGGTCTACTACACCTGTTGTATTCAGCATTTCACTGTGAGTGTCTACTACACCTGTTGTATTCAGTATTTCACTGTGAGGTCTACTACACCTGTTGTATCTAGCATTTCACTGTGAGGTCTACTACACCTGTTGTATTCAGCATTCTCACTGTGAGGTCTACTGCCACCTGTTGTATTCAGCATTTCACTGTAAGGTCTACTACACCTGTTGTATTCAGCATTTCACTGTGAGGTCTACCTACACCTGTTGTATTCAGTATTTCCTCACTGTGAGGTCTACTACACCTGTTGTATTCAGCATTTCATTTGCAAGGTCTACTACACCTGTTGTATTCATCATTTCACTGTGAGGTCTACTACACCTGTTGTATTCAGCATTTCACTGTAAGGTCTACCACACCTGTTGTATTCAGCATTTCAATGTAAGGTCTACTACACCTGTTTTATTCAGCATTTCACTGTGAGGTCTACTACACCTGTTGTATTCAGCATTTCACTGAAGTCTACTACACCTGTTATATTCAGCATTTCACTGTGAGGTCTACTACACCTGTTGTATTCAGCATTTCACTGTGAGGTCTACTACACCTGTTGTATTCAGCATTTCACTGTGAGGTCTACTACACCTGTTGTATTCAGCATTTCACTGTGAGGTCTACTACACCTGTTGTATTCAGCATTTCACTGTGAGGTCTACTACACCTGTTGTATTCCAGCATTTCACTGTGAGGTCTACTACACCTGTTGTATTCAGCATTTCACTGTGAGGTCTACCTACACCTGTTGTATTCAGCATTTCACTGTGAGGTCTACTACACCTGTTGTATTCAGCATTTCACTGTGAGGTCTACTACACCTGTTGTATTCAGCATTTCTCACAGTAAGGTCTACTACACCTGTTGTAGAAAGGTCTACTACACCTGTTGTATTCAGCATTTCACTGTAAGTTCTACTACACCTGTTGTATTCATCATTTCACTGTGAGGTCTACTACACCTGTTGTATTCAGTTATTTCACTGTGAGGTCTACTACACCTGTTGTATTCAGCATTTCACTGTAAGGTCTACTACACCTGTTGTATTCAGCATTTCACTGTGAGGTCTACCTACACCTGTTGTATTCAGCATTTCACTGTAAGGTCTACTACACCTGTTGTATTCAGCATTTCACTGTGAGGTCTACTACACCTGTTGTATTCAGCATTTCACAGTAAGGTCTTCTACACCTGTTGTATTCAGCATTTCACTGTGAGGTCTACCTACACCTGTTGTATTCAGCATTTCACTGTAAGGTCTACTACACCTGTTGTATTCAGCATTTCACTGTGAGGTCTACTACACCTGTTGTATTCAGCATTTCACTGTGAGGTCTACTACACCTGTTGTATTCAGCATTTCACTGTGAGTTCTACTACACCTGTTGTATTCAGCATTTCACTGTGAGGTCTACTACACCTGTTGTATTCAGCATTTCACTGTGAGGTCTACCACACCTGTTGTATTCAGCATTTCACTGTAAGGTCTACTTACACCTGTTGTATTCAGCATTTCACTGTGAGGTCTACTACACCTGTTGTATTCAGCATTTCACTGTAAGGTCTACCACACCTGTTGTATTCAGCATTTCAATGTAAGGTCTACTACACCTGTTGTATTCAGCATTTCACTGTGAGGTCTACTACACCTGTTGTATTCAGTATTTCACTGTAAGGTCTACTACACCTGTTGTATTCATCATTTCACTGTGAGGTCTACTACACCTGTCAGTATTCAGCATTTCACTGTAAGGTCTACCACACCTGCTGTATTCAGCATTTCAATGTAAGGTCTACTACACCTGTTGTATTCAGCATTTCACTGTGAGGTCTACTACACCTGTTGTATTCATCATTTCACTGTAAGGTCTACTACACCTGTTGTATTCAGCATTTCACTGTAAGGTCTAATACACCTGTTGTATTCAGCATTTCACTGTGAGGTCTACTACACCTGTTGTATTCAGCATTTCACTGAGGTCTACTACACCTGTTATATTCAGCATTTCACTGTGAGGTCTACTACACCTGTTGTATTCAGCATTTCACTGTGAGGTCTACTACACCTGTTGTATTCAGCATTTCACTGTGAGGTCTACTTCACACCTGTTGTATTCAGCATTTCACTGTGAGGTCTACTACACCTGTTGTATTCAGCATTTCACTGTGAGGTCTACTACACCTGTATTCAGCATTTTCACTGTAAGGTCTACTACACCTGTTGTATTCAGCATTTCACTGTGAGGTCTACCTACACCTGTTGTATTCAGTACTTCACTGTGAGGTCTACTACACCTGTTGTATTCAGCATTTCATTTGTAAGGTCTACTACACCTGTTGTATTCATCATTTCACTGTGAGGTCTACTACACCTGTTGTATTCAGCATTTCACTGTAAGGTCTACCACACCTGTTGTATTCAGCATTTCAATGTAAGGTCTACTACACCTGTTGTATTCAGCATTTCACTGTGAGGTCTACTACACCTGTTGTATTCAGCATTTCACTGAGGTCTACTACACCTGTTATATTCAGCATTTCACTGTGAGGTCTACTACACCTGTTGTATTCAGCATTTCACTGTGAGGTCTACTACACCTGTTGTATTCAGCATTTCACTGTGAGGTCTACTACACCTGTTGTATTCAGCATTTCACTGTGAGGTCTACTACACCTGTTGTATTCATAATTTCACTGTGAGGTCTACTACACCTGTTGTATTCAGCATTTCACTGTGAGGTCTACTACACCTGTTGTATTCAGCATTTCACTGTAAGGTCTACTACACCTGTTGTATTCAGCATTTCACTGTGAGGTCTACCTACACCTGTTGTATTCAGCATTTCACTGTAAGGTCTACTACACCTGTTGTATTCAGCATTTCACTGTGAGGTCTACTACACCTGTTGTATTCAGCATTTCACAGTAAGGTCTACTACACCTGTTGTATTCATCATTTCACTGTAAGGTCTACTACACCTGTTGTATTCAGCATTTCACTGTAAGTTCTACTACACCTGTTGTATTCAGCATTTCACTGTGAGGTCTACTACACCTGTTGTATTCAGCATTTCACTGTGAGGTCTACTACACCTGTTGTATTCAGCATTTCACTGTAAGGTCTACTACACCTGTTGTATTCAGCATTTCACTGTGAGGTCTACCTACACCTGTTGTATTCAGCATTTCACTGTAAGGTCTACTACACCTGTTGTATTCAGCATTTCACTGTGAGGTCTACTACACCTGTTGTATTCAGCATTTCACAGTAAGGTCTTCTACACCTGTTGTATTCAGCATTTCACTGTAAGGTCTACCTACACCTGTTGTATTCAGCATTTCACTGTAAGGTCTACCTACACCTGTTGTATTCAGCATTTCACTGTGAGGTCTACTACACCTGTTGTATTCAGCATTTCACTGTGAGGTCTACTACACCTGTTGTATTCAGCATTTCACTGTGAGTTCTACTACACCTGTTGTATTCAGCATTTCACTGTGAGGTCTACTACACCTGTTGTATTCAGCATTTCACTGTGAGGTCTACCTACACCTGTTGTATTCAGCATTTCACTGTAAGGTCTACTACACCTGTTGTATTCAGCATTTCACTGTGAGGTCTACTACACCTGTTGTATTCAGCATTTCACTGTAAGGTCTACCACACCTGTTGTATTCAGCATTTCAATGTAAGGTCTACTACACCTGTTGTATTCAGCATTTCACTGTGAGGTCTACTACACCTGTTGTATTCAGCATTTCACTGTAAGGTCTACTACACCTGTTGTATTCATCATTTCACTGTGAGGTCTACTACACCTGTTGTATTCAGCATTTCACTGTAAGGTCTACCACACCTGTTGTATTCAGCATTTCAATGTAAGGTCTACTACACCTGTTGTATTCAGCATTTCACTGTGAGGTCTACTACACCTGTTGTATTCATCATTTCACTGTAAGGTCTACTACACCTGTTGTATTCAGCATTTCACTGTAAGGTCTAATACACCTGTTGTATTCAGCATTTCACTGTGAGGTCTACTACACCTGTTGTATTCAGCATTTCACTGAGGTCTACTACACCTGTTATATTCAGCATTTCACTGTGAGGTCTACTACACCTGTTGTATTCAGCATTTCACTGTGAGGTCTACTACACCTGTTGTATTCAGCATTTCACTGTGAGGTCTACTACACCTGTTGTATTCAGCATTTCACTGTGAGGTCTACTACACCTGTTGTATTCAGCATTTCACTGTGAGGTCTACTACACCTGTTGTATTCAGCATTTCACTGTAAGGTCTACTACACCTGTTGTATTCAGCATTTCACTGTGAGGTCTACCTACACCTGTTGTATTCAGCATTTCACTGTAAGGTCTACTACACCTGTTGTATTCAGCATTTCACTGTGAGGTCTACTACACCTGTTGTATTCAGCATTTCACAGTAAGGTCTTCTACACCTGTTGTATTCAGCATTTCACTGTAAGGTCTACCTACACCTGTTGTATTCAGCATTTCACTGTAAGGTCTACCTACACCTGTTGTATTCAGCATTTCACTGTGAGGTCTACTACACCTGTTGTATTCAGCATTTCACTGTGAGGTCTACTACACCTGTTGTATTCAGCATTTCACAGTAAGGTCTTCTACACCTGTTGTATTCATTATTTCACTGTAAGGTCTACCTACACCTGTTGTATTCAGCATTTCACTGTAAGGTCTACCTACACCTCTTGTATTCAGCATTTCACTGTGAGGTCTACTACACCTGTTGTATTCAGCATTTCACTGTAAGGTCTACTACACCTGTTGTATTCAGCATTTCACTGTGAGGTCTACTACACCTGTTGTATTCAGCATTTCACTGTGAGGTCTACCTACACCTGTTGTATTCAGCATTTCACTGTAAGGTCTACTACACCTGTTGTATTCAGCATTTCACTGTGAGGTCTACCACACCTGTTGTATTCAGCATTTCAATGTAAGGTCTACTACACCTGTTGTATTCAGCATTTCACTGTGAGGTCTACTACACCTGTTGTATTCAGCATTTCACTGTAAGGTCTACTACACCTGTTGTATTCATCATTTCACTGTGAGGTCTACTACACCTGTTGTATTCAGCATTTCACTGTAAGGTCTACCACACCTGTTGTATTCAGCATTTCAATGTAAGGTCTACTACACCTGTTGTATTCAGCATTTCACTGTGAGGTCTACTACACCTGTTGTATTCATCATTTCACTGTAAGGTCTACTACACCTGTTGTATTCAGCATTTCACTGTAAGGTCTAATACACCTGTTGTATTCAGCATTTCACTGTGAGGTCTACTACACCTGTTGTATTCAGCATTTCACTGAGGTCTACTACACCTGTTATATTCAGTATTTCACTGTGAGGTCTACTACACCTGTTGTATTCAGCATTTCACTGTGAGGTCTACTACACCTGTTGTATTCAGCATTTTCACTGTGAGGTCTACTACAC
>NW_027039756.1:0-96306 GCF_034236695.1 Oncorhynchus nerka | reverse complement strand
TTAAATCTGCTTGAAAATCTATAGCAAGACTTGCAAATGTTTGTCTAGCCATTATCCCCAACATCTTGACAGAGTTTGAATAATTATGAAAAGAATAGCGGGCTAATATTGCACAATCCAGGTGTGTACAGCTCGTAGAGACTTTCCCATGAAGACTCACAGCCTTAATCCCTCCCAAAGGAGTTTCTAACATGTAATACAATGTGAAGAAATCCACTGGGTATGAGTACTTTTACAAGGCACTGTCATTAGCATCAGAGGCACCATAGATACTAGTGCAAGAACTATTGATCAAGCGGACTGTTAGATTAAAAGTAAGCAGGCAAACAGTGTAAAATATTATGATTAGTATAGCTGTACAATCACATATTGTTGCCCATATTGAAAAGTGGATCTTGTATTCGGTCAAATGAGAAACCGGAAGTCCTACCACTTGCTCTGTCAGAGTATTAAAGCTGTGAGATTGCATTGAAGTATTTTGAACGCTAAGGTGGAGTGTACTGAAATTTAAATCAACAGGGTCACTGATTGGACATAAAGGAATATAGTTCCTGCATGGTAGAGTACTTCCTTTGTTATCAAACTGATATTTTGTCCTTTCTGTCATCCTATGAACCCTGTTCATTGCTGCTCGCAGCTATATTTGGTATAGCTGCGAGTAAAAAATGTCAAACTATTCACAAACCTTAACTTTTTCCACATTTTGATTAAATGTAGATTTTTGTCACTGGCCTACACAAAATACCTCATGATGTCAGAGTAGAATTATGTTTTTAGAAACCTTAACAAATTAATTACATTTGAAAAGCAAATGTATTACATTTGAAAAGCTGAAAAGTCTTGAGTCAATAAGTATTCAACCCCTTTGTTATGGCAAGCCTAAATACGCTCAAGAGTAAAACTTTGCTTCACAAGTCACATAAGTTGCATGGACTAACTCTGTGTGGAATAATAGTGTTTAACATGATTTTTGAATGACTAGCTCATCTTTGTACCCCACAAATACAACGATCTGTAAGGTCACTCAGTTGAGCAGGGAATTTAAAACACAGATTCATCTACAAAAACAAGGGAAGGTTTCCAATGCCTTGCAAAGAAGGGCACATTTAATATCTCTGTGAGCCATGGTAAAAATATTAATTACACCTATAATGGTGTATCAATACACTCAATCACTACAAAGAAACAGGTGTCCTTCCTGACTTAGTTGCAGGAGAGGAAGGAAACCGCTCAGGGATTTCAATGGTGACTTTAAAACAGTTACAGTTCAATGGCTGTGATAGGACAAATCTGAGGGTCGATCAACAACATTGTCGTCACTTCACAATACTAACCAAATTGACAGAGTAAAAATTAAATATTCCAAAACATGCATCCTGTTTGCAACAAGGCACTAAATTAATACGGCAAACAATGTGGCAAAGCAATTAACTTTTTTGTCCTAAATACAAAGTGTTATGTTTGGGGCAAATACAATACAATGCAGTACCTGTCACGCCCTGGTTGTAATATATTGTGTTTGTCTTCATTTATTTGGTCAGGCCAGGGTGTGACATGGGTTTATTGTGGTGTGTTTTGTCTTGGGGTTTTGTGGGGTGTTGGGTGTGTGGTTTAGTGGGGTTATCTAGCAAAGTCTATGGCTGTCTGGAGTGGTTCTCAATCAGAGCCAGGTGTGTATCGTTGTCTCTGATTGGGAACCATATTTAGGCAGCCATATTCTTAGAGTGTTGTGTGGGTGATTGTTCCTGTCTTTGTGTTTGCACCAGATAGGGCTGTTTCGGTTTTCACATTTCATTATTTTGTAGTTTCTTCATGTATAGTTTTTTCCTTCATTAAAATATCATGAATCATCATCACGCTGCATTTTGGTCCGACTCTCCTTCACCACAAGAGAACCATTACAGTACCATTCTCCATATTTTCAAGCATAGCGGTGGCTGGATCATCTTATGGGTATGCTTGTAATCGTTAGGACTGGGGAGTATTTCAATATAAAAAAATTATGAATTGCAGCTAAGCACAGGCAAAATCCTAGATGAAAACGTAAAAACCTACTTCAGTCTGCTTTCCAACAGACACTGGGAGATTAATTCACCTTTGAGCAGGACAATAAACTAAAAAACAAGGCCAAATCTACACTGGAGTTGCATGTTCCTGAGCGGCCGAGTTACAGTTTTGACTTAAATCTACTTGAAAATCTATGGCAACACCTGAAAATGACTGTCTAGCAATGACCAACAACCAATTTGATAGAGCTTGAAGAATTTTTCAAAAAATATTTGGCAAATGTTGCACAATCCAGGTGTGGAAAGCTCTTAGAGACTGACAGCTATAATTACTGCCAAAGGTGCTTCTACAAAGTTTTGATTCAGGGGTGTGCATACTCACGTAAATTAGAGTTCTGTTTTTCATTTTCAATAAATTTGCAAACATTTCTAAAAACATGTTTTCACTTTGTTGTTATGGGCTATTGTGTGTATATGGTTGAGGGGGAAATATACATTTAATCCATATTGAATTCAGGCTGTAACATGTGGAATAAGTCAAGGAGTATGAATACTTTCTGAGGGCACGGTACTTGTGAAAATTGCAACAAAGTTATTGAAAAAACGTATACGAGACGGTAGCAACAAGAAGCAAAACACACACCGTCTGCAATTATCAGTGGCATGCATTGTCAGAAGATAAATCCAACAAAGTCAAAGATACAGCCTTTTACTGTATACAGCCTTAATTATTGTCCTTCGACATTCTTACTTAAACATTATTGTCTCCTTTTTTAGAGTCCATGACACCACATGAAGAACAACTAATATTCAGAACACTGGTTCAGCTTGGGACGGGAGACAACAAAGATGGCACACAACAAGGGCTCATCTCTGTCCAATGCCCGTGGTCGTGAAAGTTATGTTGGAAGTCAAATCAGGGATTCCATTTCACTTCTGGATGTTTTGTACGCAAATGCATTTGAAGAAGAGGACATAGACTCAGCAGTAGCTAAGAAGACCGAGGTAGATTTTTACAGAGGAGCCCCACCTCAATGGCTTAACTTCTGCTGGGCTGAAAAGGCAACATCAGCTGATAAAACAACAACCTTTATAAAAAGAGACGGGTACACTGAGCTGATAGAAAATATTAAGAAACAATGTAAGGGTGACCTGACTTCTACCATGAATCTGCTGTATGAGCCAGGCAGTGGGGGAACCACTCTGGCCAAGCAGGTTCTCTGGGACATGAGGAAAACACTGAGGTGTGCTGTTCTAACAGGCCCTACCTCAGATATTACCGCTATCGCCAAGGAGGTGATTCTCCTTTTCACTGCAGGCGGTAAAGGCCACCAGAATACTGTGCTCTTACTGCTGGAAGATGAGCGTATTCTGGAGAATCTGCAGGATGCCATCATCAAAGAGATTGCAAAGAGAAACATCGTGACCCACAGGCCTGTGGTCATAATTTTAAACTGTGTGCGTAAGGCAGTTATCAAACAAGAGGACCATAACAAATCAAGACATGTTATTCTCAGGATGGAACTTTCTGAAGCAGAGAAACAACAGTTTGAGGAGAAACAGATTGAGATCAGTCGAAGCTACAGCAATGAACACAAACAGTTTCATGGCTTTAACATAATGCGAGAAAATATTAGTGGAGATTATGTGAAAGAAACGTGTGCCCTTTCAGGAGATGTCAGGAAAAATAGAAGACCTAAAAATTCCCAGGTTCTTGCATTCTTATCACTGGTGAATGCCTACGTTCCTGGCTCCCACCTTCTGCAGTCTCACTGTCAGGCATTCCTGGGGCCTCCAGATCCCATTTATGGAGGTCCTTCCTTTGAGCAGCGAATGGAGCCTTTCACTCATCTGATAGTGACATTCCCTGCACGACAGGGACAAGACAAACATGTCCGCATGGCTCACCCACTGATTGCACAGCAGTGTGTTAAGGTATTGGCTACAGCAGGTGTGACCAGGAGTGATACAGCAAGGAACTTTCTGACTGAATTTTGTAGAGAACAGGTACAACAATTTTTAGTTCAAGACATGTTAACGAAAAGGGAAATGGGAGAAGAGAGAAAAGACACGTTTTCCAGGTTGATTCAAGATATTGAAGGCGAAGAATCCAAAAGGAATGTTGTATCTGTTTTACAATTAGCTTCAGAGAAATTCAAGCAAAACCCATTCTTTCCTCAAAATCTTGCTCGTTTTCTTTACATTGAGACAAGAGCCTATTTTAAAGCGGAGAAGTGGGCAAAAATTGCGAAAGACAGAGATGCTAAAAGTTCATTTGTTGCTGATACACTGGGGCAAGTATACAAGAACAATTTGAAGAGCAGGGTCCATGATCCTTCCATCTCTGCACAAGAAATTTTGCAACTGTCAAATAAGGCCTTTGAGGCTTTCAGAGATGAGGAAAGGGCTGCTGAAAATGAACAGGGAGCAGACATGCAAGATGATGGTATGACCAAAGTCTCACGGATCTTTAACAACAGAGGACTATTTGGATATCTACAGGTTGCCAACATTGTTTTTGACTCGCTTGTCTCTCTTGACAATACCTGGCAAAAAGTCCTTACCATGGAAATATCAGCTGACACCTTTTTCTTATCAATCAGACAGAAAAAGCTCTTCAAGTACAAGCCACTCATCATCAACCTCAGGGATGAGGTGGAGAGGAAATGTGAGTTTTTTGACAGTTACTTGTCTTACTCCAAACCCAGCATGAAAAAAGACGAACCACATTACTTTCAGACTGATGTCAAGAACTGCTACTGCAAATACGTGGGGACATGTACACCTATACACTCAGAGTCTGCAATAGATGTACCCCTCCAGAAGCTCAAAGAAGAAATGGCCATTGCCTTCCCTGGACTGCTTTGCTGTCTTGATAAGGGCTATGATAAAACTCACTTGCGCCAAATAACAATTTTGTGGGAGGAAATAAAAAACGAATGGGAAAAAAAGAAAGATGGTGGTGGTGAGAACAAAGCTGCCCAAAACTTCATCCTTGCCAACATCATCTTAAGCAAAGTGGATGCAGCATCTCCAGTGCTTACCCCTTTGCCAATCCTAAGAGGTATTCTGGAAAGACACCTATTGGCCAATTTCGGTAACCAAACCCCAGAGTTTTACGTCTTAGTCCTTTTGCTGTTTTGGCCCGAGGAGCATAAGAAAATGGGATTCCATGTTGACCTCAATAAATGTGTTCTAGAGATGCAAGAGTCTTACAAAAACACATACAAGAAGCATCTTCGCTCAAGGTACCTTCGCCCCCTTATTTTCCTGGGTAAGGGTGAGGGTTTGAGCAGATTGGTTCATAGAGCAAAACTAGAGAAACTATTGGCAAGGGAGAATAAAATGACAAGGCCAGACACTATAGATCAAAAGTGGAGCAGTGGTGAGGTGTGGAGAGAACCCAGTGTCCAGGACCTTCTTCTTCCAGTCAATGGAGTGGTTAGACAGCACCGGGTGTTTGCGTGTGTTGATGGCAAGGAGATTGAAGTCTGTGCCGACCAACGAAGAAAAGTTTGGAAGTCTGGAGACGTCTGCTTCTACCTAGGCTTCACCATTAGAGGTCCTGTGGCCTATGGCATACACTACCCATCCCATCATAGACATGTCTTCTATTCAGGTATGATGACAGGGGGGAGCCTCGTACATTTTTGGAAGTAACTGACATCAAATCGATCAAAGACGGTAAAACCATTCTAATCCTAATTTCTCATTTTCATCTCTATATTCTCTCACTCATGTTCAAGTTCTTGATATTTTCATGTGCTAAGTTTTCCACAATACAGTGACGTCCAAACCCACCAATACATTTGTCATTTTGCTCCAGTTTCACACAGCTGGCAGCTGCACTCTTAGAAAATAGCAGTGCTTCATTTGTAAATTCGGAGGTGCCGGAAGAAAAAGTGAGAGCGTTAGAGGGGGGTGACTTGGGTTGCTCTCAGGTACCAGAACGCATTCAAAAAATCCCCTTCATAATTAACCATTGCTTGCATTATCATCGTATTTGCATTCTGGCATACAGCAGTAGAGTAGAGATTCTTGAAGAAGGGTGAAACAAAAAACGGGTTTGGGGAAAAATGTGGCCTTTTTATAAATGCATTTAATACAATTTCACATCATTTTAGATGACTGGAGATTTGAGAAGATTATTTTTTAGTAACTCACAAATGATCAAAATGACAGGCTACTTTGACCATGACAAACTCAGAATCTGAGATCAATTAAAAGGACCCTGTCCTGAATCCAGAAATAGATTAGGCCTTGGTGTGTGGAGACACACATATTGTACCATTTAAGGAGGAAATTATAATCCTAAAAAAGCTTTCCAGTTTCAGTCACTCACCCAATGATGCTCAGTTCACTCACCTGCGATGGCCGATGCGTTCATTCTTAAAGCCATCTCTTTCTTGTTTTACTTTGTAAAACAATGCTGTTTGCTCAATAGGCCTATTTTTGGTAGCTTAGCCTTTTCAGTAGAATAATTTGCTTTCCAACTGGTGCTTTCCCCCGATTGTATACTGAACGAAAATATAAACGCAACATGCAACAATTTCAAAGGTTTAACTGAGTTACAGTTCGTACGTATAAGGAAATCAGTCCATTTAAATACATTCATTTCGCCCTAATCTATGGATTTCACATGACTGGGTATACAGATATGCATCTGTTGGTCACAGAGACCTTGAAAAAAGGTAGGGGTGTGGATCAGAAAACCAGTCATTATCTGGTTTGATCACCATTTGCCTCATGCAGCCAACACATCTCCTTCGCATAGCTTGTTAATGATAGCCCTCCAGTTTTTCTCAATTTCCGCCTGAAAACATACCCTAATCTAACTGCCTGTAGCTCAGGCCCAGAAGCAAGGATATACATTTTCTTGGTATCATTTGAAAGGAAACACTGAAGTTTGTGGAAATATGAATTGAATATAGGAGAATATAACACAATAGATCTGGTAGAAGAAAATACAAGGAAATAATCAGATGTTTTCTGTTCTTTTACTGTTGTTGCATCTTTCAAATGAACAAGAACAGCCAAACATTCAGATATGATGCTAGGGATAATTTCAAATAAGAACATAAGTGGGTAACCGTATTTGAGCAAATTTTCAGACAGATACCTTCAGGAATAAGTGAGGTACATGCCATTGAGCATGAAGTCACCCTGGTGTCCCTCACAAGTTTCCCAAATGTACCCAAGTGGCCGAATTGGTACAGTGATACATTGATGCAAATAACTATGTACAAAATACAAAAAATGTATTCTAACATACCCCCCAAAAAATATACTTGGAAAATTGAAAATGAAAATGAAAAATTAATATTTAAAAACAATGAAAAATAACAAGGGTAACTATTTACACTTTCAATGTACAATAATGTGAAGACCCTCAGTCCTCTACACAATATTGTGCTGCTGATGCCATAGCCCATAGCAGTCTCTTTCTGGTGTGAAGCAGAGGGTCACCGAACAGGTGGTGCAGGTGACAGGGGATTTCTTGTGGCAAAGAGCACAATGAAGCCTCCCTACTGAGCCCTTTTTGCCCTAAGGCACATTCCTGCCTGCAATGATGAATTTTGGACTGTGAACACCACTGGTTGGAGCCGAAGGGACTGAGGTAGAGGGGACAGAAGGTGCTACAGTGCTCTTGCTGTAGCTAGCAAGCTCCTGGATGAGCAGCTCCCTGAAGGCTAGTTGTGAGATGGGGGGCTGTCCACAACTCTTAGCCATTTCCTTCTGGAGTATGAAGGCATTCACCACAGCAATGTCAATGAAATGATAAAACAATGTCTTGTACCATTTCATGGTCTTGTGGAGAACATTATAGTAGCCTATCAGCGCATCTGACAGGTCCACACCTCCCATGCTCTTATTGTAGTCCTTCACAGCAGCTGGAATTGGGAAATTTTTGGTGCTCCATGCCCCAGTAGCGCCCTTCACACGCCTGACGACGTGATCACCACTGAAGGACTTGTGGATACTGGAGCACATGACCACCTCCCTGCCACCGGCCCACATCTCCAGCTTCCTCAGGTCTATGAACAGAGTAGGGCGTGTGTAGAAGTTATCCATAAACAGTTTGTAGCCCTTCCCTAGCCGCTGAAAATCGAATAACTCCATAACGGAGTCATAGCTAAGTCCCTTACCGGTCGCACAACTGCTCTTCCCCTCATAGACAAACAAATTGCACGTGTATGCACACGCAGAATCAGCCAAAACAAACAGTTTCTAACCCCATTTAATTGGTTTGTTACGCAGGTACTGTTTTAGGCCAATTCTGGCCTTTGAGGCTACCCTTCTCTCATCTATGGAAAGGTTCTTGGTGGGCTGAAAATAAGTCTTGCAGGCCTCAACGATGTTATGGTAGAGAGGATTCATTTTGCAGAGCTTATCAAAACTTGACGTGCCGTGCTTCTTCTCGTTGTCTTCATCAACTTTTGGCTCACTAATATGAAGCGCCCGTGAGATTGTCAGAAACCTTTTGCATGAAGGTTGTCACATACACATGGTTAGCAGATGTTAGTGCGAGTGTAGCGAAATGCTTGTGCTTCTAGTTCCGACAATGCAGTAATAACCAACAAGTAATCTAGCTAACAATTCCAAAACTACTACCTTATAGACTCAAGTGTAAGGGGATAAAGAATATGTACATAAAGATATATGAATGGGTGATGGTACAGAGCGGCATAGGCAAGATACAGTAGATGGTATTGAGTGCAGTATATACATATGAGATGAGTATGTAAACAAAGTGGCATAGTTAAAGTGGCTAGTGATACATGTATTACATAAGGATGCAGTAGATGATATAGAGTACAGTATATACGTATACATATGAGATGAATAATGTAGGGTATGTAAACATATTAGGTAGCATTGTTTAAAGTGGCTAGTGATATATTTTACATCAATTCCCATCAATTCCCATTATTAAAGTGGCTGGAGTTGAGTCAATGTGTTGGCAGCAGCCACTCAATGTTAGTGGTGGCTGTTTAACAGTCTGATGGCCTTGAGATAGAAGCTGTTTTTCAGTCTCTCGGTCCCAGCTTTGATGCACCTGTACTGACCTCGCCTTCTGGATGATAGCGGGGTGAACAGGCAGTGGCTCGGGTGGATGCTGTCCTTGATGATCTTTATGGCCTTCCTGTGACATCGGGTGGTGTAGGTGTCCTGGAGGGCAGGTAGTTTGCCCCCGGTGATGCGTTGTGCAGACCTCACTACCCTCTGGAGAGCCTTACGGTTGTGGGCGGAGCAGTTGCCGTACCAGGCGGTGATACAGCCCGACAGGATGCTCTCGATTGTGCATCTGTAGAAGTTTGTGAGTGCTTTTGGTGACAAGCCGAATTTCTTCAGCCTCCTGAGGTTGAAGAGGCGCTGCTGCGCCTTCTTCACGATGCTGTCTGTGTGGGTGGACCAATTCAGTTTGTCTGTGATGTGTACGCCGAGGAACTTAAAAACTTACTACCCTCTCCGCTACTGTTCCATCGATGTGGATAGGGGGGTGTTCCCTCTGCTGTTTCCTGAAGTCCACAATCATCTCCTTAGTTTTGTTGACGTTGAGTGTGAGGTTATTTTCCTGACACCACACTCCGAGGGGCCTCACCTCCTCCCTGTAGGCCGTCTCGTCGTTGTTGGTAATCAAGCCTACCACTGTTGAGTCGTCCGCAAACTTGATGATTGAGTTGGAGGTGTGCGTGGCCACGCAGTCATGGGTGAACAGGGAGTACAGGAGAGGGCTCAGAACGCACCCTTGTGGGGCCCCAGTGTTGAGGATCAGCTGGGTGGAGATGTTGTTGCCTACCCTCACCACCTGGGGGTGGCCCGTCAGGAAGTCCAGTACCCAGTTGCACAGGGCGGGGTCGAGACCCAGGGTCTCGAGCTTGATGACGAGCTTGGAGGGCACTATGGTGTTAAATGCCGAGCTGTAGTCGATGAACAGCATTCTCACATAGGTATTCCTCTTGTCCATATGGGTTAGGGCAGTGTGCAGTGTGGTTGAGATTGCATCGTCTGTGGACCTATTTGGGCGGTAAGCAAATTGGAGTGGGTCTAGGGTGTCAGGTAGGGTGCAGGTGATATGGTCCTTGACTAGTCTCTCAAAGCACTTCATGATGACGGAAGTGAGTGCTACGGTGACATGACCGTGGTGGGGAAAGGGAGTTGATAGAGGGGTGCAGATTTCCAGTAGTCCTTCAGGGTTTTCAGCTTTACAAGACCCATGTAAATTACCATAGAAAGGTAACAAAAAGATCTGACATGAAAATGGGCTTCCATGTCTCTTTCTTGCCTGCCTGCTTCTTAGCTCCTTACTTATTTCTGTTCAACACTAGGATTCAACAACTGCCGAGGTGAAAAACAACTGGAAAGTTGCATGGGGCTGTACTGGTCATGTCCAGCTGAGGTCCTGGTGGCCTTTTGATCTGAATTTTGGAGGTGGAGTGCCAACGACCCTCCTCCGCTCTGCCAGCAGGTTCCACACTTCCCTTCCTCCGCTTCTTTGTCACCGACTTCACACCTCTAGATGGCCGGGCAGGGGTAGGTGTGGTGCCGGAGACAGCAGGGGTCCGGCTGGATGAACCAGCTTCAGTGGGGGATGGGCACCTTGGCAGTATGGGCTCCCAATCAGAATCGCTGGGACTGTGAAATAAAGACACAGACACACAGACACAGATTATATATAGAGTAGGGAAACAATCACTATGGTGAGGAGCTGTTCCATTCCATGTTTAGATAAAATAAAATGTAAAAAATATCTAATATACACAGACACACAGACACACAGACATACACTCACCCACAATGTAGAGCAATGTGTACTTTACACATTTCATTACTGATTATATTTTTTTTATATATGGCAGATAAAATAAAAATATCTCCAAAACAACTCAAATTAATAATATTTGATATTATTAATTTCAAACAACGGTACTCACCAATCCCACACTGAATCTTCTCCATGCAAGAACATCTCCTCAGATTTAGAGTCAAAAGTATTCTCACTGTCCGAATCATCTTGGAGTAATTCACTGTCACTATCCCTATCAATTTCTTCCATAATATTGTGTAGATCTGTATATTTTGACTTTGTCTTTGATTTTATAGATTTACTCGCCATAATTCTTCTCTGAAAAAACTCTCAAAACAATACTGCTGCGCGTAACCAGCGTGGCTTGCTTCTGGTAGAATTTTCAATGGCGAATGGCTGTGTTTACGCTCGAGTTTCCACAAAGGCCAGTCTTCCCGGATAGAACCATTACATATTGCCATTTATCTCAGCTCATTGGCTATCTACCAAGCTAGATTTCAAGACGATCAGTGGTAATTGGTCCGAAATACAGTCAAACAACAAAGAACTGGTCATATCATTGGTGCGCAATGAGGTCATAGTTTGGTGTGTTCAAATCAGTCCCTTTTGGTCAATATGTCCCAGGAAAAGAACCATGAAGTATGGCTGTGTTACTAACAAACAGAGGATTGCAATGAAACCAAACATGGCTCGATAAACGTCCGTTTAGAGTGAGCAATTACATCGAATGTTACTTCCAAAGTTGAAGGACACTGAATTTACGACACAATCTGTTTACAAAATGTTTCGTGTTAGGCTATAAAAATGTATTATATCGAACAAAGCGACAATTTATTGTTTCGTCGTGACCTTTAGTATTGCCAAAAGAAGCTCTTCAAAGGTCATTGATGAATTTTATTGCTATTTCTGACTTTCGTGACTAATCTACTTGGCTGGTAACTGTACGTAATGTTTTGTCTGCTGATCGATAATCGCATGGTTTGCTTTCGCAGTAAAGCCTTTTTGAAATCTGACACCTTGGCTAGATTAACAAGAGGTTTAGTGTCAGGGTTTTCCTGTGGTGAAGTAGAGGAGGACCGAAACTCAGCGTGGTTATATTGATTCATGTTTAATAAAAACAGATAAACATGAACACTACAAAACAATAAACGTGGAAAACCAAAAACAGCCCTATCTGGTGCAAAACACAGAGACAGGAACAATCACCCACAAACACACAGTGAAACCCAGGCTACCTAAGTATGATTCTCAATCAGAGACAACTAATGACACCTGCCTCTGATTGAGAACCATACTAGGCCGAAACATAGAAATACCCCAAAACATAGAAAAACAAACATAGACTGCCCACCCAACTCACGGCCTGACCATACTAAATAATGACAAAACAAAGGAAATAAAAGGTCAGAACGTGACAGTACCCCCCCCCCCCCCAAAGGTGCGGACTCCGGCCACAAAACCTTAACCTATAGGGGAGGGTCTGGGTGGGCGTCTGTCCGCGGTGGCGGCTCTGGCGCGGGACGCGGACCCCACTTCACCATTGTCTTAGTCCGCTTTATTGTCCGCCTCAGTGGCTTTCTAACCATGGCCACCCCTCTCAATGACCCCACTGGACAGAGGGGCAGCTCGGGACAGAGGGGCAGAAGCTCTGGACAGAGGGGCAGAAGCTCTGGACAGAGGGGCAGAAGCTCTGGACAGAGGGGCAGAAGCTCTGGACAGAGGGGCAGAAGCTCTGGACAGAGGGGCAGAAGCTCTGGACAGAGGGGCAGGGGCTCGGGACAGAGGGGCAGGGGCTCGGGACAGAGGGGCAGGGGCTCTGGCGCCTCTGGCTCCGGCAGCAGCGCCGGACAGGCGGGAGACTCCGGCAGCAGCGCCGGACAGGCGGGAGACTCCGGCAGCAGCGCCGGACAGGCGGGAGACTCCGGCAGCAGCGCCGGACAGGCGGGAGACTCCGGCAGCAGCGCCGGACAGGCGGGAGACTCCGGCAGCAGCGCCGGACAGGCGGGAGACTCCGGCAGCAGCGCCGGACAGGCGGGAGACTCCGGCAGCAGCGACGGACAGGCGGGAGACTCCGGCAGCAGCGACGGACAGGCGGGAGACTCCGGCAGCAGCGACGGACAGGCGGGAGACTCCGGCAGCAGCGCCGGACTGAGTAGCTCTGGTAGCGCTGGAGAGGAGGAAGGCTCCGGCAACGCTGGGCAGACGGGAAGATCCGGCAACGCTGGGCAGACGGGAAGCTCCGGCAACGCTGGGCAGACGGGAACCTCTGTAAGGATGAGCCGGAGAGACAGCCTGGTGCGGGGGGCTGCCACCGAAGGGCTGGTGCGTGGAGGTGGTGACGGATAGACCGGGCCGTGCAGGCGCACTGGAGCTCTTGAGCACCGAGCCTGCCCAACCTTACCCGGTTGAATGGTCCCGGTCGCCCTGCCAGTGCGGCGAGGTGGAATAGCCCGCACTGGGCTATGCAGGCGAACCGGGGACACCGTGCGCAAGGCTGGTGCCATGTAAGCCGGCCCAAAGAGACGCACTGGAGACCAGATGCTTAGAGCCGGCTTTATGGCACTTGGCTCGATGCCCACTCTAGCCCGGCCGATACGCGGAGCTGGAATGTACCGCACCGGGCTGTGCACCCGCACTGGGGACACCGTGCGCTCCACAGCATAACACGGTGCCTGCCCGGTCTCTCTAGCACCCCGGTAACCACAGGAAGTTGGCTCAGGTCTCCTACCTGGTGTAGCAATACTCCCTGTGAGTCCCCCCCCCCAATACATTTTTGGGGCTGACTCTCGGGCTTCCATCCGCTCTGCCGTGCAATATTCTCCTGGCTCTGCCCAGGGTTCTTTCCCGTCCATTTCTCCAAGTAGTGCAGCCTCTCCCACTGCTGCTGCTGCTCCTGTTGCTGCTGCCTCTGTTCCTTCTCCTGCTGCTGCTTTTGCCGTTGCCCGTTACCACGCCGCTTGGTCCTTGGTTGGTGGGTGATTCTGTCAGGGTGCCCCTTAAAAAACGTAATGTGAAAATGTGCCTGATATTCTAAGAATAGATTTGTGTTGGGCCGGCCCGGGTTCATGGTTTGATTTTTGTTGGGCCGGTCCAACACAAATCCAACCATGAACCCGGGCCGGCCCAACAAAAATCAAACCATGAACCCGGGCCGGCCCAACACAAATCTATTCTTCGAATAACCGGCACATTTTCACATTACGTTTTTTAAGGGGCATGAGAATTACAGAGGAGGCAACTTGTATTGACTCTGATTTTATTATTATTATTACATTGAAAATAAGTGTTCATGCCATCAGAGGTACCGGATCCTGGCAAATAGGTTACGGAACGAAACAGTGCAAAACTGAAGAATCCTATCCTGTTCTGGCTCAAATTAAGCACTGGAAAAAATATTATAAATGGGTTATTTGCGGAGGGATAGGGTTCTACCAAGAACCATTTTCATCTGAAGAACCCTCTTTGGGAGACAATGGTTCTTTGTAAGGCAAATGGTTCTCCCTAGAGCCTTTAACATGCTAAGAACATTTTTGGGAAGAACCCTTCAGAATCTAAATAAGTTTATTTATTGTAATTTCATTATTTTACATAGTGCTTGGGCTTTTGTGCTTACCTCAGTGTTTAAATCTTAACATCAGGATTGTAAAAAGAGTGGGGTGTGATTGGTGTGAGTAAACCCCAAGAAGTTCTGGAAAAAGGTTAAAGACCTGGAGAGTAAACCCTCCTCCTCACAGCTGACCATGCCCCTTAATGTTGATGATGTGGTTGTTACTGACAAGAAGCACATGGCTGAGCTCTTTAATCAACACTTCATTAAGTCTGCTTGCCCATCCAACATTTCCTCATCACCCACCCCTTCTAATGTGACTATCCCCGATTTTTCCCTTGCCACGCTACAAAGTCTCTCCCTATAGGCAGTCACTGAGTCTGAGGTACTAAAGGAGCTCATTAAACTTGACCTAAAAAAAAATCTGGGTCAGATGGTTTAGACCCTTTCTTCAAGGTTACTGCCTCTATCATCGCCAAGCCTATCGATTTTTCCCTTGCCCCGCTACAAAGTCTCTCCCTGCAGAGAATACTATAGACATCAAGAAAGCCAGTCAGTTGAGGCTTGGCGATGATAGAGGCAGCAACCTTGAAGAAAGGGTCTAAACCATCTGACCCAGATGTTTTTTTGAGCTCCTTTCTGGGGAGGTTCCCATTGCTTGGAAGGCAGCCACAGCTCATCCTTTATTTGAAGGGGAGATCAAACTGTTCCTAACTGTTAATTTACATCAACAACATAGCTTAGGCAGTAGGAAGCTCTCTCATCCATTTATATACATATGATACAGTCTTATACTCAGCTGTCCCCTACCCGGATTTTGTGTTAAATGCTCTACAACAAAGCTTTCTTAGTGTCCAACAAGCTTTCTCTGCCCTTAACCTTGTTCTGAACACCTCCAAAACAAAGTTCATGTGGTTTGGTAAGAAGAATGCCCCTCTCCTCACAGGTGTGATTACAACCTCTGAGGGTTTAGAGCTTGAGGTAGTCACGTCATACAAGTTCTTGGGAGTATGGCTAGACAGTACACTGTCCTTCTCTCAGCACATATCAAAGCTGCAGGCTAAAGTTAAACCTAGACTTGGTTTCCTCTATCGTAATCGCTCTTCTTTTAACCCAGCTGCCAAACTAAACCCTGATTCAGATGACCATCCTACCCATGTTAGATTACGGAGACATTATTTATGGATTGGCAGGTAAGGGTGCACTCGAGCGGCTTGATGTTCTTTACCATTCGGCCATCAGATTTGCCACCAATGCTCCTTATAGGACACATCACTGCACTCTATACTCCTCTGTAAACTTGTCATCTCTGTATACCCATTGCAACACCCACTGTTTGATGCTTATTTATAAAACCCTCTTAGGCCTCACTCACCCCTATCTGAGATACCTACTGCAGCCCTCGTCCTCCACATACAACACCCGTTCTTCCAGTCACATTCTGTTAAAGGTCCCGAAACCACACACATCCCTGGGTCACTCCTCTTTTCGGTTCGCTGCAATTAGCGACTGGAACGAGCTGCAACAAACACTCAAACTGGACAGTTTTATCTCAATCTCTTCATTCAAAGACTCAATCATGGACACTCTTACTGGCAGTTGTGGCTGCTTTGTGTGATGTATTGTTGTCTCTACCTTCTTGACCTTTGTGCTATTGACTGTGTCCAATAATGTTTGTACAATGTTTTGTGCTGCTACCATGTTGTGTTGCTACCATGCTGTTATGTTGTGCAACTACAATGCTGTGTTGTCATGTGTTGCTGCCTTGCTATGTTGTTGTCTTTAGGTCTCTCTTTATGTAGTGTTGTGTTGTCTCTCTTGTTGTGATGTGTGTTTTGTCCTGTATTTATATTGTATTTATTTTAATTTTTTAATCCCAAACCCCTTCCCCGCAGGAGGCCTTTTGCCTTTTGGTAGGCCGTCATTGTAAATAAGAATTTGTTCTTAACTGACTTGCCTACTTAAATAAATATTACATTTAAGAATTTTAAAAACAAAGCCAAAGCCCTAATCAACTTCATCAGAGTGCGAAGTATATGTGTTGTTGTTGAACGCTGTTGAACGCTGTCGAACGCCGAAACCTGAACTAAAGGCCTCGGTTTAAAAGCCGACAGTGTTTTTATATACTTTTATTTTATTTTGAATCCTGCGGCTCTGTTGGGCTAAATTGCTGTGAGCGTTGCTATCTGTCCCGGGATCCTGACAGATTCCGTATAGGGGGAGAGATGCGAAAGCCCAGCTAGCCTAGCTGGCTCTGCGGTCTCAAATGGAGGCCGCTATTGATCGTTTCCAGAGTGGCAGGAGCTGTGTTTACTTTGCTTTGTTCCGGGACAATGTGGACCGTGCTGACATTCAATGTATAAACTGCTTGCTTGCGGAGGACTACAGGCGCAAAGTAGCTACTCTTGGAAAGCAAATAGCAAACCTACATAAGCTTCTGGGGAACCCACGCCCACCTACTTTGTCTTTTTCTTCCACCCCAGTAGCCAAAGCCGCTCTGATCTGGTGGAAGTTTCCCCGCCGTGTCGGCTCTCCACAGCCAACTGGCCGGTGCAAGGCACGGTTCCATCCCCAAAGGGGTCTCCCCCTTCCCTGGAGAACGGAGCTGTTCTCGACCCAACCAATCGGCCAATGAACTGACATAGACCAGAAACAGCTTTGCCGTCCTGGATCCAGAGGTTCTGGCACCTTCGTCCTCGATGGCTTCCCAATCAAGATCGGATCCGGAGGTACCTGCGTCTTGGTTCTCGATTCCATCTCCCTCTCCGGTGGCTTCTACCTCAAGTTCAGATCCTTGGAGCTCCCAGCCTCACCAGACCCTGAGGCTGCCTGAGGGACCAGCCCATTCAACTTCACCAGCTGTCATCATATGGTGAGAAACATCTCGGTCCCCAAGGCAAAAACCTTGTGCTACCCAGGAGCACGAGTACAGGACACAACAAGGCTGCTTCCAACTGTTCTACCACAGATGCTGGTAGCTGAAACTGTCGTAGTGCATGTGGGGTCAAACGACATCACGAGGGCTAGCTCGGAACATTTGAAAGTGGATATTAAAGAACTGATTTTAGCATTAACCTCTCTTGGATAGGGGACGCTAGCGTCTCACTTGGCCAAAAGCCAGGGGAAATGCAGCGCGGCAAATGAAATAAAAAACCATATAAAAATCTAACTTTCATTAAATCACACATGTAAGATACTAAATTAAAGCTACACTCGTTGTGAATCCAGCCAACATATCAGATTTTAAAAAGTATTTTCGGCGAAAGCATAAGAAGCTATTATCTGATGATATCACAACAGTAAACAAAGAGAGAAAGCATATTTCAACCCTGCAGGCGCTACACAAAACTCAGAAATAAAATATAAATCATGCCTTACCTTTGACAAGCTTCTTTTGTTGGCACTCCAATATGTCCCATAAACATCACAATTGTTCGATAAATTCTGTCCATATATATACAAAATGTCCTTTTATTTGGCGCGTTTGATCCAGAAAAAAAACAGCTTCCAATTTGCGCAACGTCACTACAAAATATCTCAAATGTTACCTGTAAACATTGCCATAACATTTCAAAGTACTTTTGTTATACAACGTTAGGTATTTTTAAACGTTAACCTTTTGCGTGTAGGGGGCAGTATTTTCATTTTTGGCAACAAAAAGAAATGTACCCATTTGAAATGGCGTATTTCTCAGCCCCAGAAACTAGAATATGCATATAATTGTCAGATTAGGACAGAAAACACTAAAATGTCCAAAACTGTCAAAAGGTTGTCTGTGAGTATAACAGAACTGATATTGCAGGCGAAAACCTGAGGAAAATCCAATCAGGAAGTGCCTCTTATTTTGAAACCTCTCTGTTCCTATGCATGCCTATCCTCAATTTAAAGGGATATCAACCAGATTCCTATTTCTATGGCTTCCCTAATGTGTCAACAGTCTTTAGACATAGTTTCAGGCTTTTATTTTGAAAAATGAGCGTGAAAGATCACATTGCGTAAGTGGATAGGTGGGGGCTCTCAGAGTGAGTTTTGCGCTACAGAGTAAAGCGGCCATTGTTTCTCCCTGTCGTATTGAAAAACCTACACTCCCGGTTGATATATTATCGAATGTATATTTTAAAAACAACCTGAGGATTGATTATAAAAAACATTTGACATGTTTCTGTGGACATTATGGATATTATTTGGAATTTTCGTCTGCGTTGTCGTGACCGCTCTTTCCTGTGGATTTCTGAACATAACGCGACAAACAAAGGTATTTTGGATATAAAAATAATCTTTATGGAACAAAAGGAACATTTGTTGTGTAACTGGGAGTCTCGTGAGTGAAAACATCCGAAGATCAAAGGTAAACGATTAATTTGATTGCTTTTCTGATTTTCCTGACCAAGTTACCTGATACTAAGTGTACTTAATGTTTTGTCATGCGATCGATAAACTTACACAAACGCTTGGATTGCTTTCGCTGTAAAGCATCATTTCAAAATATGAGACGACAGGTGGATTAACAAAAGGCTAAACTGTGTTTTGCAATATTGCACTTGTGATTTCATGAATATTAATATTTTTAGTCATATTATTTGACTGTGGCGCTATGCTATTTAGCGGTTGCTGATGACAATTATCCCGCTTAAGGGATTGGTAGCGTCAAGAAGTTAATAATCGATCAAATTGAAGAAGATGGGTCTGTGTTCAATACAGGAAGACAACAAACCAACGCTACTTTTCAAGTCTTGCGCAACTCTCAACAGTGTTACCCAGTTCCTAGATGGCCGTACTTCTTCATTGCACAAAGGAATAACCTCAGCCAAATTCCAAAGACTGGTGATATCCAATGGAAGCGGTAGGAACTGCATACAAGTGCCTAAGAAATATCGTTTCCCAATATGAATTCACTGAACAGACAGAGACCACAAAAAAACAATTTCTGAATGGTTAGTCCTCGGGGTTTTGCCTGCTACATAAATTCTGTTATACTCACAGACATGATTCAAACAGTTTTAGAAACTTCAGAGTGTTTTCCATCCAAATATACTAATAAATATACTAATAATATGCATATCTTATATTCTTGGCATGAGTAGCAGGAAGTTGAAATTGGGCACGCTATTTATCCAAAAGTGAAAAGACTCCAAAAAACGGCCAACATTTTGAGGTCCAGTGCCATCGTTGGGCCGCGGGTGTGAAGGATTCAGCAGACTGTTGGCATTACACATTTGGCTAACAGAAGATACTCTACATGAATGAGGGAGTCTATCCAAATCATCTTGGCTCCTGGACTCTGTCCACTCATTTCAAGGCTGCGTTGAAGCAATGACTGGTAAATTATCCAAGACCAGCTCAGTTAATCCCTACCATTGTGACAATGAGTCGTCTTAATGCTGCATCAAATATACATGATCTTAAGGGCATTGGCAAACACAATATATGTCATTTAATTTCTGTACCCCTAATTGCACCGAATACATCTGTTTATCCTACAGCTATTGTAAGCAGTAATCATGAACCTATAAACCAGAGTTACACTGTTAGTGCAGGGTGAGCTCAGTGCTATCAGCTCCAATGTAAATAACATTAGTAAGTCTACCTCTGATAAGCTTCCCAGTAAAACATGAAAAACAATCAAGCAATCCAGGAAAGTGCTAAAAATAGCCCATATTAATATATGTAGTCTAAGAAACAAGGTCCATGAAGTCAATAACTTGCTTGTCAAAATTGACATTTATATTCTGACTATCTCTGAAACTCACTTAGATAATACCTTTGATGATACAGTGGTAGCAGGACATGGTTATAACATCTACCCAAAAGACAGAAATGCCAACGGAGGTGGTGTTGCGGTCTATATTCAGAACCACATTCCTGTAAAGCTTAGAGACGATATAATGTTAAATACTGTTGAAATAATATGGCTACAGGTTCATCTGCCTCACCTAAAGCCCAATATTGTGGGAAGCTGCTATAGACTACTAAGTGCTAACACTCAGTATCTGGATAATATATGTGAAATGCTTGATAATGTATGTGATATCAACAGAGAAGAACCTTTTCTGGGTGATTTAAATATTGACTGGCTATCATCAAGCTGTCCACTCAGGAAAAAACTTCAAACTGTAACCAGTGCCTGCAACCTGGATCAGTCAACCTACCAGGGTAGTTACAAACAGCACAGGAATTAAGTCATCAACATGTATTGTTCACATCTTTACTAATGCTGCAGATATTTGCTTTAAAGCAGTATCCAGATCCATAGGATGTAGTGTTCACAACATAGTAGCCATACCTAGGAAAGCCAACGTTTTAAAGGCTGGGTCTAATATAGTGTATTAGAGGTCATACAATAAGTGTTGTAGTGTTTCATATGTTGATGATGAAAAGAAAAATGTGCTGGTCTGTGGTGTGTAATGAGGAGCAAACGGACGCTGCACTTGATGCATTTATGAAAGTAATTATTCCAGTTATTAATAAGCACGCACCCATTAAGAAAGTGACTGGAAAAACTGTTAAATCCCTTTGGATTGATGAGGAATTTAATAATTGTATGGTTGAGAGGGATGAGGCAAAAGGTATGGCAATTAAGTCAGGCAGCCCAAATGATTGGCAAGTGTACTGCAAATTAAGAAATCATGTGACTAAACAAAATAAAAAATAAAAATAAACTATACTATGAGTATATGTCACGAGAATCTTCAATCCCAATGATGTTAACCTCTCTAGGGTACGTGGGACACTAGCGTCCCATCTGGTCAACATCCAGTGAGATTGCAGAGCGCCAAATTCCAATACAGAAATACTCATTATAAAAATTCTGAAAACAAAACATATTTTACATAAAATGGTATGAGATACATGTATAATAATAAGAATATAACACAATAGATCTGGTTTAGATAAAACAATGAAAAAAAACACTTTTTTGTATCATCATCTTTAAGACTAGATCATTATGTTAATATTTTGCAATATGAGCTGGGTAGAGTTGAGACATTCAAGGCCAACTGAACTGTCGACATGTGATAACTCCGAAACAAAGTAACAGGAAAGAGGACTCCCCAACTTAGGTAGGGGGAGTAACTGTTAGGAATGGCTAGGCTTGTAGAAGATAATGAGAGATTATGTGTTAGTACTGTGGAAAAATACAGCCCACCTAAAGAGAGGTGGAGTTTCTACTGGTGTGTGTGTGGGGGGGGATTATAAAATGACTGTTCTCATTTTTGACGTCAGAACGTTCTCTGAATAAAGTATTGATTTATTGCAGACTGAGACTTTGTCTTAACTTCTTGAGTGTATTTTTTTGGGGATGAAAAACGTGCCCATTTGAAAAGGTCTATTTCTCATTTCCGCTCATTTATTCAGAATAAAAGCCTGAAATTATGTCTAAAGACTGTTCACACCTTGTGGAAGCCATAGGGAAAGGAATCTGGTTGATATCCCTTTAAATGGAGGGTAGGCATGCAATGGAACAGAGGTTTCAAAATAACAGCACTTCCTGGTTGGATTTTCACCTGCAATATCAGTTATGTTATACTCACAGACAATAATTTGACAGTTTTGGAAACTTTAGAGTGTTTTCTATCCTAATCTGACAATTAAATGCATATTTTAGCTTCTGGGCCTGAGAAACAGGCAGTTTAATTTGGGCACGTTTTTTCATCCTAAAATCATCATACTACTGCCCCCTAGTCTCAAGAAGTGAATTACTACAAATTCAGAGGGAATTCGTGTCCGGTGATCCGTCTCTAGAAAGTTGTGTAGAGAACCCTGATATAGGTAGTATTCTATGTAAAGGGGGAAGGGAACTGGGTATAGAGCCCGCATGGCATTTGGGTCCGTAATGACCCAAGGTATCTGTGGCCACTACCAATGTAAACTAGCTAATATTGAGACCTAAGAGGAAACCTGGTCAAAAAAATATCAAGCAGCGAACGTAAAAGTTATGGTGGGGATAGTCGAGATCAACTGGAGGCGCGCAAAATAGGTCTGATTATTCCATGAAAGGAGGTACACCTATAGATTGTGAGAATACACATTAGAAAATAACTATGGTAATTGTGTAAGAAAGTAAAAAGCACACACATAGAAAGTTTTCAACGAGGGTAAGAAGATAATTACTTGCGTGTGAGATAGATATATTAATCAGTCGAAAGTCATAAGGAACAACGGACAAATAGGCTGTTAAAACCTCTCTGGGATATGTGGGACGGTAGCGTCCCACCCCGCCAACAGCCAGTGAAAGTGCAGGGCGCCAAATTCAAAACAACAAATATCTCATAATTAAAATTCCTCAAGCATACAAGTATTTTCACCATTTTAAAGATACAATTATTGTTAATTAATCCAGCCACAGTGTCTGATTTCAAAAAGGCTTTACAGCGAAAGCACCACAAACGATTATGCTAGGTCACCACCAAGTCACAGAAAAACACAGCCATTTTTCCAGCCAAAGAGAGGAGTCACAAAAAGCAGAAATATAGATAGAATTATCTTGCAGAGAGCCACATCAATTTACAGAAATTCTCATCATAAATTTTGATGAAAATACAAGTGTTATACAGGGAATTAGAGATAAACTTCTCCTTAACTTCTTGGTGACAGGCGGCAGTATTTTCAAGTCCAGATGAAATGCATGCCCAAATTCAACTGCCTGCTACTCATCCCCAGAAAGATAAGATATGCATATTATTATTATATGCATATTATTAATCTCTGAAGTTTCTAAAACGGTTTGAATCATGTCTGTGAGTATAACCAAACTTATTTAGCAGGTCGAAACCTGACAAACAATACAGATGTTTTTGTTGTTGATGTCACTCTCTTTTCAATGGTTTTCATTGGGAATCCAGATTTCTAAGGGACGTTCTTGCAGTTCCTAACACTTCCACTGGATGTCAACAGTCTTTAGAAATTGGTTGAGGTTATTCCATTGTGTAATAAAGATGTACGGTCATCTTGAACTAGGGTCACTTGAAGTGTACTGTTAGAGGCGCATGACCAGAAAGCATGCTTCAGTTTGTTTTATTCCTGTATTGAACACAGATCATCCCGTCTTCAATTTGATCGATTATTTACGTAAAAAAATACCTAAAGTTGTATTACAAAAGTAGTTTGAAATGTTTTGGCAAAGTTTACAGGTAACATTTGAAATATTTTGTAGTCACGTTGAGCATGTTGGAATCGGTGTTTTTCTGGATCAAGGGCGCCAAATAAATATATACAATTTATACAATTACAATCAGTGGGAATGAGGACCAGGTGTGTGTAATGACACAGTTCTGGAAGGATCCGTGACGTTTTGAAAGTAAGATGCTGACGTTATCAGTCCAATCAAAGCTACTGTACATATAATGTGATTTGACATCATTTTATCTGTGGCAAATTACCTTGAGCCTTCTTGGAAGGGCACTTCTAATGTAACTCTATGGTTAATTATAACGTGATTAAACTAATCATGTAAACATTTATTAACTAGGAAGTCGGGACCATCACAGGAAAATTTTGTTTAAAGAGTTACTATCTTCCGAATTGAAATCTCCTAAGATATTTTCATATCACAGATAACAGTCGCTTATTAATGGATAATTACCTCGGTCAGTCTCGCCTTGAACATAGTAATTTCTTGTAGTCTGCACGAACCCTACTTTATTTATGAATCACAAATTGGCTCAATTATTTATTTACTAACTAATTAAACAATTATAGAATACACAAAGTATACTAACATTATACAGTAAATACAGTCTCTAGAAGACTAACAAAACATGACAGTTTGGTTATAACACAATGGCGAATTCAGAGAGAGGAAGGGGGGAGGAAGAGAGACAAAGGCATTTCTCTATTGGACTTTGGTAAACTACGCTCATTGGAATCAAATCCTAAGCACTCTAATAACCACTCATTCTGAAAAATGATTATATTTATGATTGAGCTGTCCTTGAACGTCGAGATCCTTTGGTCACAGAGATGTTGGGTGTACGACTCTGGTTTGGCCACCAGAGATCAGCATGTCCTTAGTCTTTGTGGTTGAATCTGTGTTTTAAATTCACTGCTCTACTGAGGGACCTTATAGATAATTGTGTGTGGGGTACATATATGAGGTAGTCATTCAATAATCATGTTAAACACTATTATTGCACACGGAGTAAGTACATGCAAATTATTATGTGACTTGTTAAGCAAATGTGTACTCTAAAAATTATTGAGTTGAATACTTATCGACTCAAGACATTTCTGTCACGCCCTGGTCTAAGTATTTTGTGTTTTTCTTCATGTATTGGGTCAGACCAGGGTGTGGCATGGAGTTTTTGTATTGTGGTGTGTTTTGTCTTGGGGTTTTGGTGTGTATGTATTTGGGATTGTAGCTAGTGGGGATATCTAGCAAAGTCTATGGCTGTCTGGAGTGGTTCTCAATCAGAGGCAGGTGCTTATCGTTGTCTCTGATTGGGAACCATTTTTAGGCAGCCATATTCTTTGAGTTTGTCGTGGGTGATTGTCCTTAGTGTCTTTGTTCCTGTATTTAGTTGACAAGTATAGGCTGTTTCGGTTTTCATTACGTTTATTGTTTTGTAGTGTTTTGTGTTTATTCGTGTTTACGTTTGTTTTCATTAAACATGGATCACAATCTACACGCTGCAGTTTGGTCCGACTCTCCTTCACCACACCTAGAAAGCCGTTACAGAATCACCCACCACCAACGGACCAAGCAGCGTGTTAACAGGCAGGAGCCACAGGAGAGGCAACAGAGGCAGCAGCAGCAGGAGCAGCAGCAGCTGCAGTGGGAGAGGCTGCACCACCTGGAGAAATGGACATGGGAGGAAGAACTGGACGGTAAAGGACCCTGGGCTCAGCCTGGAGAATATTGCCGCCCCAAGGAAGAACTGGAGGCGGCAAAAGCTGAGAGGCGCAGATATGAGGAGGCAGCACGGCGTAGCGGATGGAAGCCTGAGAATCAGCCCCAAAAATGTCTTGGGGGGGCTCAGGGAGAGTGTGGCAGAGTCAGGAGTCAGACCTGAGCCAACTCTCCCTGTTTATCGTGAGGAGCCAAGGAGGAGACCAGAACCAGAGCCGGTGTTGGAGGTGAGCGAAACAGAGACTGTGAAGGAGTTAATGGGGAAATTGGAGGAGAGAGAAATGAGGGAGTTGCTGTGTTGGTGATTTTTGCATGGAATTCGCCCAACGGAACGTGTTGGGGATTTGATGGCACCTGGGTTAGCTCCATACTCGTCCTGAGGTGCGTGTTAGTCGGCTGGTGAAGTTGGTGCCAGCCTCACGCACCAGGCCTCCTGTGCACATCCCTAGCCTTGCACGTCCTGTGCCAACACTGCTCTCAAGATCTCCAGTACGCCTTCACGGTCTAGCCCATCCTGTGCCACCTCCCAGGCGGGAGACTCCAGCAGCGCAGGAGAGGAGAAAAGCGCTGGCTGCGCTGAACAGGCGAGGTGCACTGAAGGCCTGGTGCGTGGTGCTGGAACTGGTGGTACTGGATCGAGGACACGCACAGGAAGCCTGGTGCGGGGAGTTGCTACCGGAGGACTGGAGTGTGGAGGTGGCACAGGATGGGCTAGACCGTGAAAGCGTACTGGTGATCCTGAGAGTATTCAACCAGGTAAGGTTGGGCAGGCTCGGTGCTCAAGAGCTCCAGTGCGCCTGCACGGTCCGGTCTATCCAGTACCACCTCCACACTCCAGTCCTCCGGTAGCAGCTCCCCGCACCAGGCTTCCTGTGCGTGTCCTCGATCCAGTACCACCAGTTCCAGCACCACGCACCAGGCCTTCAGTGCGCCTCGCCTGTTCAGCGCAGCCAGCGCTTTTCTCCTCTCCTGCTCTGCTGGAGTCTTCCGCCTGTTTAGCGCAGCCAGAGCCTTTTTCCTCTCCTGCGCTGCCGGGGTCTCCCGCCTGTTCAGCGCAGCCAGAGCTGCCAGCCTGCATGGAGAAGCCAGAGCTGTCAGTCTGCAAGGAGCCGCCAGTCTGCCCAGCGCCGCCAGTGCCGCCAGTCTGCCCAGCGCCGCCAGTGCCGCCAGTCTGCCCAGCGCCGCCAGTCTGCCCAGCGCCGCCAGTGCCCCCAGTCTACCCAGTGCCGCCAGTGCTCCCAGTCTGCCCAGCGCCGCCAGTCTGCCCAGCGCCGCCAGTCTGCCCAGCGCCGCCAGTCTGCCCAGCGCCGCCAGTCTGCCCAGCGTCGCCAGTCTGTCAGGATCAGTTAGATCCACCAGTCAGCCAGGATCCACCAGTCTGCCAGGAGCCGCCAGGATCTGCCAGAAGTGCCAGTCGGCCAGGATCCGCCAGAAGTGCCAGTCGGGCCAGGATCCGCCAGGATCCGCCAGTCAGCCAGGATCTGCTAGTCAGCCAGGATCTGCCAGATCTGCTAGTCAGCCAGGATCCGCCAGAATTGCCAGTCGGCCAGGATCCGCCAGTCGGCCAGGATCCGCCAGGATCCGCCGATCGGCCAGGATCCGCCAGGGTCGGCCAGGATCCGCCAGTCGGCCAGGATCTGCCAGATCTGCTAGTCAGCCAGGATCCGCCAGTCAGCCAGGATCTGCCGGAACCACCAGCCAGCCAGGATCTGGTAGATCCATCAACCTGCCTGAGCTTCCTCTCACTCCCGAGCTTCCTCTCACTCCCGAGCTTCCTCTCACTCCCGAGCTTCCTCTCACTCCCGAGCTGTCCTTCAGTCCCGAGCTGTCCTTCAGTCCCGATCTGCTCCTCAGTCCAGTGGGGTTCTGGGTGAGGACTACTAGGCCATGGTCGGCGGCGAGGGTGGTCTATCCAGGGACGTGAGGAAAGGGGACTAAGACATTGACTGAGTGGGTTCCACGTCCCGCGCCGGAGCCGCCACCATGGACAGACGCCCACCCGGACCCTCCCTATTGATTTGAGGTGCGTTCGGGAGTCCGCACCTTAGGGGGGGGGGATTCTGTCACGCCCTGGTCTAAGTATTTTGTGTTTTTCTTCATGTATTGGGTCAGACCAGGGTGTGGCATGGAGTTTTTGTATTGTGGTGTGTTTTGTCTTGGGGTTTTGGTGTGTATGTATTTGGGATTGTAGCTAGTGGTGATATCTAGCAAAGGCTATGGCTGTCTGGAGTGGTTCTCAATCAGAGGCAGGTGCTTATCGTTGTCTCTGATTGGGAACCATATTTAGGCAGCCATATTCTTTGAGTTTGTCGTGGGTGATTGTCCTTAGTGTCTTTGTTCCTGTTGCTGTATTTAGTTGACAAGTATAGGCTGTTTCGGTTTTCATTACGTTTATTGTTTTGTGTTTATTCGTGTTTACGTTTGTTTTCATTAAACATGGATCACAATCTACACGCTGCAGTTTGGTCCGACTCTCCTTCACCACACCTAGAAAGCCGTTACAATTTCAGCTTTTCATGTTTTATTAAATTGTAAACATTTCTACAAACATAATTCCACTTTGACATTAAGTGTAGGCCAGTGACACAATCTCAATGTAATCCATTTTAAATTCAGACTGTAACACAACAAAATGTGCAATAAGTCAAGTGGTGTGAATACTTTCTGAAGGTATGTGACACGCAAATGTAAGCAAGGTTTGAAATGATTGTTTTAGTCAAATATTACGTATATCTGAGATTCTTGCGGTCAAGTTGAAGTCTACAAATGATTTGTGATTATGTTCTGTCCAACCTGACCATCCGCTTAACCTCTTAAGTCGACCCTCTACTTTTTTGAACATTCTGTTAAAAATCGCACAACATTTCAGCGCCCTGCTACTCATGCCAGGAATATAGTATATGCATTTGCTTAGTCTGTGTGGATAGAAAACACACAGACGTTTATAAAACTGGTTAAATCACTGCTGTGGCTTTACCAGAACGGCATTTACATCGAAAAGCACAGGAAAAACTGATCACTGAAAATGGGAAAATATATCCATGCGCTACTTGAACCCATTGATAAAGGTGAACCACAATTAATTGACTGAGGTTGCAGTACCTACAGCTTCCACACGGTGTCTAGAGTCTTGTCATTTCCCTTCGAGTTTTTTCTTGGTCAAACACATGCGAGGCACCGTATTTCTTCAGGTCTAGGACCGGATATTTTCGTTGAGTTTCTAGCCGGACATTTTTCCAGACGGACAGCTAATGATCTTTACATCGCCTCCTGATGAATTTTATCGCTTATTAACGTTTACTAATACCTAAAGTTGCATTACAAAAGTATTTCGAAGTGTTTTGTGAAAGTTTATCGTCGACTTTTTGAATTTTAAAAAATGACGTTACGTTTTGAAACTATGTTTTTTTCGTTTATCACACAGTCTACATATAACGATATCTAGGCTTTATATGGACCGATTTAATCGAAATAAAGACCCAATAGTGTTTATGGGACATCTAGGAGTGCCAACAAAGAAGATGGTGAAAGGTAAGGACTGTTTTCTATTTTATTGTGCGGTTTGTGTAACGCCGAAATGCTAATTATTTTGTTTACGTCCCCTGCGTGGCTTTTGTGTTGTAGTGTATTGGTGCATGCTATCAGATAATAGCTTCTCATGCTTTCGCCGAAAAGCATTTTAAAAAATCTGACTTGTTGCCTGGATTCACAACGAGTGTAGCTTTAATTCGATACCCTGCATGTGTATTTTAATGAACGTTTGAGTTTTAACTAATACTATTAGCATTTAGCGTAGCGCATTTGCATTTCCAGAGCTCTAGTTGGGACGCAAGCGTCTCAGGTAGAAGCAAGAGGTTTTAAGTAAACATCAGCCCACGGCTGAATCTAGTTGATGATCCTTATACTGGGTTAGCTGCCTTTTTCTCTTCGAGTCAATTGAATTTCCAGGATCTAATAGAGATAAATACCTCAGTTACTTTCAACCAGATATATAGCCATTACATAACATGAGCATTAAACTGCTTTCCTAGGCAGCAACAATTGTGTCACGACTTCCGCCGAAGTTGGCTCTCCTGCCTGTTCGGGCGGTGCTCGGTGGTCGTCGTCACCGTCCTACTAGCCACTACCGATCCCTTTTTCGTTTGTCTGTTAGTTTTGTCTTAGTTTCACCTGTGTATTTTAGTTTAATTTAACGCCCTTATATAAGGTAGGTTGTCCCGCCCTTGTTTTGTGCGGGATTGTTTTTTGTATTCATGTCACTTGGTGTAGTGCTTGTGTTTTATTCCCTGGTCTATTTTGTTTTGTGCGCCGGAGAATAAACTATCGAATCACTGAAACCTGCTCTCTGCGCCTGATTCCACCCACCTTGATAAAACGTGACAAATTGGATGTTAGATTTTTCAAATGTCACAACATGGATGTAACAATCACAAAGCAAATATGAAGAGGTGCTATCAATGTTCCACAAAATTATTTTAAGTTGAAAAGTCCAAGTTTCCATCTTCTGTTACTAAAATACACCTCTTGGAACAGAACTGATCAGGCCAAGTGGTTATTCTCCCCTGTATTATACAGTCCGGAAAGAACGTTATTTAATTAAAACCTCTGAAGGAGTCTTCTATTTTTCTTTCTCTTCTCTTGCCAGTCCTGGGCTGGATATCAAAGGTGCCAGCTAGGCAAAGCAATGCCTTGCAAAGATGGGCACCTGTTGGTAGATGGGTAAAAATTAAAAAGCAGACAAAACCCCTTTAACACTCCTGCCTTGTTCCGGTCGAATTGGACCGATTTACAAGTTTTCTCTCTGAAAAATGTAGTTAATTTAATCTGATTGTCATAAGGTTCCATGACTTTGTCCACACAGGGCATCTGCAAGCACAAAATACATTTTAATAATTTTGATAAAATGTTGGGTATTTTATTTAACATAGGGCAGCAGCCTCTAATGTGCAGGGATAAGTAATCGGGTGGTAGCCAGCTTTTGACAGTGTGGGCTATACTCAACATTGTCTCAGGGTAGTAAATTGGTGGTTTGAAGATATCCCTCTATTGGTGTGGGGGCTGTGCTTTGGAAAAGTGGGTGGGGTTATATACTGCCTCTTTGGCCCTGTCCAGGGGTATCGTTGGACAGGGTCACAGTGTCTCCCGACCCCTCCTGTCTCAGCCTCCAGTATTTATGCTGCAATAGTTTGTGTCGGGGGGCTAGGGTCATTCTGTTATGTCTGGAGTATTTCTCCTGTCTTATCCGGTGTCCTATGTGAGTTTAAGTATGCTCCCTCTAATTGTTTCTCTCTCCCCTCCTGGAGGACCTGAGCCCTGGGACCATGCCTCAGGACTACCTGGCCTGATGACTAGTTGCTGTCCCCAGTCCACCTGGTCGTGCTGCTGCTCCAGTTTCAACTGTTCTGCCTGCGGCCATGGAACCCTGACCTGTTCACCGGATGTGCTACCTTGTCCTGGACAGGCTGTTTTCGACTCTCTCTCTCTCTCTCTGACGCACCTTCTGTCTCTAACTCTGAATGCAATGCAAACTCACATTTTTACCCTCTACAACCACTGTGATTATTATTATTTGACACTGCTGGTCATCTATGAACATTTGAACATCTTGGCCATGTTCTGTTATAATCTCCACCCGACACAGCCAGAAGAGGACTGGCCACACCTCAGAGCCTCCTCAGAGTTTCTTTAACCTTTATTTAACTAAGCATGTCAGTTAAGAACACATTTTTATTTACAATGAAGGCCTACACCCCGGCCAAACCCGGACGATGCTGGGCCTCTTGCACTGACTTGCAGTGCCTTAGACCACTGCCTGCGCCTGTAATGAGCACGAAGGGAGACAGAGAGCTGGGTTCAAGCGCAGGGTGCAGCAGGTGTTTAGTGTAAAGGCCCCCAGGAGGAGGCAGGTAACCGGGTCCAGCAGAAGGTCATGCACAGGGGGTCAAAAAAGGCAACAGTACAGGCAGGGAAAAGGCTAGTAACTTTGTCCGGGAGATCAGGCAATAGGTTGATAACAGGAAATCCGATAGGCTAAGGTACAGGCAGGGAATAGGCAAAAGGCATCGTTAGTGAGGCAGGCAAAAACGATCACACACAGGAAGCGTAAAGTACACGAAATCCAGCGCTCCGAATAGAAGTGTATCACAAAACAAACAATACCTCACAAAGATGGGGTGCAATGAACTGAACTAAATAGTGTGTGATAATGACATACAGGTGTGTGAATTGGTGATCAGAATTCAGGTGAATGGGGTCTTGGAGAGTGAGCTGCGTTCAGGGGATCTATGTGTTTGAGAGTGTGAGTTGGAAGCAGATGTTACAGCGCCACTCGGAAGCCATGGTTGCTTCTATTTAAAGTATTTATTCAACCAGGATTATCCTCTCTCTGCAGCACACAAAACATTCAAACAAATCTGATCAGACACACATAAAACAATATTAAGAATCAAACGGAATTGAATGTATACAGTATACATTATAATACACAGGACATCCTGTCCTTCTGATGGTGACCATTCTGAAGACCCTTTGTAACAACGGGAGAGTGATGGGTGTGGAGTCAGACGCAGAGAGCAGAAGGTAAATGGGAAAAACGCTTTAATGTCCTCCGTAACAGGAACAGGTACAAAATAGGATGAAACCCAAAAACACAGGTGCAAACAACAACCCAATACCACTGTTACAAACACCGGACAGCGAAAACCCAAAATCAACAATACACCACTAACGTACAATAACAACAAGCCCGCACAAACACCAGCGGGCTAAACAAACTTAAATAATACCCACCCCAAAACCCCAACAAGGAACAGGTGAAAACAATTAGACCAAAACAAATGAAAAAGAAAAAGGGATCGGTGGCAGCTAGTAGACCGGCCACGACGACCGCCGAGCGCCACCCGAACAAGAAGGGGAGCCACCTTAGGTAATATTTGTGACACCCTTCCGTACGGTGTCCCCGTAGTCCCCTGTAGTCTGGGTTTTTTATGGCGGTTTTGAGCAGTGGCTTCTTCCTTGCTGAGCGGCCTTTCAGGTTATTTCGATATAGGACTCGTTTTACTGTGGACATAGATACTTTTGTATCTGTTTCCTCCAGCATCTTCACAAGGTCCTTCGCTGTTATTCTGGGATTGATTTGCACTTTTCGCATCAAAGTACGTTCATCTGTAGGAGACAGAACGCGTCTCCTTTCTGGGCAGTATGACGGCTGCGTGGTCCCATGGTGTTTATACTTGTGTATTATTGTTTGTAAAGATGAACTTGGTACCTTCAGAGGCGTTTTGAAATTGCTCCCAAGGATGATCCAGACTTGTGGAGGTCTACAATTTATTTTCATAGGTCTTGGCTGATTTCTTTTGATTTTCCCATGATGTCAAGCAAAGAGGCACTGAGTTTGAAGGTAGGCCTTGAAGTACATCCACAGGTATACCTCCAATTGATTCAAATGATGTCAATTAGCCTATCAGAAGCTTCTAAAGCCATAACATACTTTTCTGGAATTTTCCAAATGTTTTCAAGGCACAGTCAACTTAGTGTATGTAAACTTCTGACCCACTGGAATTGTGATACAGTGAATTATAAGTGAAATAATCTGTCTGTAAACAATTGTTGAAAAAAATACTTGTGTCATGCACAAAGTAGATGTCCCAACCAACTTTGCAAAACTATAGTTTGTTAACAAGAAATTTGTGGAGTGGTTGAAAAACGAGTTTAAATGACTCCAACCTAAGTGTATGTAAACTTCCGACTTCAACTGTAGATGGCTGAGTGCCATTTCGAATCAAGACAGCAGCTGAAGAACACCAGTGCAGACAATCCCTACAGGGACAAAAATGAGTGTGTGTGATCGCAGATGACATTCTACATTATGGATGTGGTGACACACACGAAGAGGCGATGGCAGATCATGACAGATACCTTACAGCTCTCTTGCAGAGAGCAAGAGATGTCAACCTGAAGCTGAACAAAAGTAAACTCTGTTTAAAGCTACCTAGTGTGACATACATGGGTCATATTCTCACCACAGAGGGCCTTCGTACTGAACCAGCGAAAATAACAGCCATTTAGAACACGGGTACACCGACCCACGTCAAGTCACTACAGCAGCTTTGGGGTTTGTGAACTACGTTTCAGAATTCATGCCCCGCCTATCTGATGGGTGTGAGCCACTCAGAAGACTGACTGACAAGGACATTGAATGGACATGGCTACCACAGCATGATAGAGCAGTTGAGAATATCAAACAGTTAGTCACACAACACCCAGTGTTCAAATACTACAAACTGAATGAGGAAGTCACACGGCAGTGTGTTGTCAGTGAGACAGGTTTGGGCACAGCCCTTCTACAGAAAGATCAACCTGTTGCATTGCCTCATTGACTCAGACAGAACAAAGATATGCACAGATTGAGAAAGAATGTCTCTCCATTGTTTTTGCATGGGACAAGTTTGATCAGTATCTGGCAGAGAGTTCAACACAATACACAGCGAAAACAAACCGCTTGAGATGATTTCCAAGAAATCCCTACTCACAGCACCCAAGCGACTGCAGAGAATGTTGCTAAGGCTACAAAGATACCAACTCTGCGTGCAATACAAACAATGCAAATGACTACATGTAGCTGACTTCCTGTCCAGAACAGCTCAATCAACCACGAGCACAGACAAACACAAACACCAGCCACGGTCTACTCTAGGGGTCTAGCCACAACTGACCTGGAACAGGTGGATTACACCAGTGATGTCAACATCTCACCTAAGACAATGGAGTTAATTATTACTTGATTAATACTCGGACTACTGAGAGCTCGACGAGCTGACTGACACCACATCATTGAATGCTGTAAAAAGCAGTTCAGCAGACATGGCGTTGCCCACACTGTTATTTCTGATAGTGGCCTCACCTTCTCCGGAATGACTTTCAAAAATGTTCTGATAAGTGGGACTTTAAACATGTGACATCATCACTGTATCACAGCCAAAGCAATTGCAAAGCTGATTTAGCGGTGAAGATTGCCAAAACACAGACCCATGGCTGTGATGGATGCTGAACACCCATTGCTGTGATGCATGGTGAAGACCCATGGCTGTGATGCATGGTGAAAACCCATGGCTGTGATGGATGGTGAAGATCCATGGCTGTGATGGATGGTGAGGAGCATGACTATGACGGATGGTGAAGGCACATGGCTGTGATGGAAAGTGAAGACCCATCTCCCTTTCCTCCGCTGACACTGACCAAAAAGGAACACCATCTTGCAGCTGATGGCGAAACTCGAGTTGTACTGTGTTATTTCTGCCTCATGCACAAATTCATGTTGTTACACCTATGAACAGAGAAAGTGAAATATTCCTCGATATTAAAAAAGACCCAAGCCGCTAATAATAACAACGCAAGCCCATAGATACACTTTCCTACTCATTCATTACTGATGCAGTGCTTGTTGTAGCGCTGAGTGGAAATAGGAAGAACACACATTTTATGGCTTGTAAAAGTGTTGAATTCAAATTGTTGACATTGCTGAGTAAGAACTTAAACATGAACTCAGTCAAACACAGAATCTCTTTGCTGTATTCATTGACAGTCTCTCTCTAGTTGTGGTTTTCAACGTTTTGAAATCTCACAGTATCAACTTCGCTGTAGATTTATTTTATGCCTGCTATGTTACTGCAGACAAGGTAATCTGAGCCATCGGATTGGCCAGTGGTTGACGTTAGAGTGCACTTGATTTGCTCTCTGGGCCCACCGGGAAAGCAGAGTTAGTACCTTCAGGCACATGCAATGGTTGAAAATAGCAACAGCACCTACCCGGTGCGCAGGGCAGCTGAATCGGGTGCACCTGCCGCCAACAGCCCATGACAAATAAATCAAAATAGGTGCACAAGGCTTTATCGTTGGGTTTTTACATAAATGTTTAGTGATCGACTAGTAATGCCTTGGAGATCGACCAGTCGGTCGCGATCGTCCGTTAGGTGACCACTGCTCCAAAAAGTTGAGTGAAGTGTACGCGGGCAGTTTAGATGGAACTTTGATGGAGATGTGTATATCTGAGGTGTATTCATTAAGAAATCAAAAGGAACAAAATGTCCAAAATGGGGAGTGACTAACTTAAACTAACCTGCCAAATGGTTTCAGTTGCAAAACATATTACTACAGTGTGCACTAATGAATAAACCTGTCTATTAAATCTGTCTCTGCCACTCAAATAGACACTTTTGGCATTGAGAGGAGTGGCCGCTCAATCTTCCCTTTGGGATTCGTGGTGTAGTCCAAGCAAAGCCATCGATGGAAACCGCTGCACTGCAGCACTGCATTTAACACCAACCCCTGGTGGAGAGTGGACCTGCTGGATGTGTACAGAGTGACAGCTGTCACCATCACCAACAGAGGACAATGCTGTCCTTATGGTGCTGAGATCTGCATCGGTAACTCACTGGAGAACAACGGCATCAACAACCCCAGGGGAGAAATAGACATCAGTACATTTTGATGTCCTGTCCTGGAGATATTTGGATACATTGGTCTTGATCCATGCTAATGTAGCTATTCAGTTGTTATATATTTAACACAATGACTATTCTCTATGGTACATTGTAGAGCGTCCTCATTCCCTCTCTCGCTCTCTCTCTCAATTCAATTGAATTTCAATTTAAGGGCTTTATTAGCATGGGAAACATATGTTTACATTGCCAAAGCAAGTGACATAGACAATAAAAAATTTACAGAAAACATTACTCACAAAAGATTGAAAAGAATAAAGACATTTAAAATGTCATCTTATGTCTCCCTAACCCTCTCTCTCTGTCCCCCCACCCCACCTCTCTCTCTGTCCCCCACCCCACCACTCTCTCTGCCCCCCCACCCCATCTCTCTCTGTACAATAATCACGTCCATTGCTCTTTCCCCCATCCCATCCCATGCTCTCTCTTTCTCCCCTCTCTCTCCCCCCCTTTCTCTCTCTCTTTTACACACCACCCTCTCTCTCTACCCCACCCCCTTCTATCTCTCTCCCCAACCTTCTTTCACTCACTACCCACTTTTCTCTCTCTCCCCCTACCCATCCCCCCTCACTCTTTAACAATAAAAGAGTGAGAGAGTTTATTTAACAACACGGTAAAGCAAACCAGTCTGGTGCATCAACAATTAACACGTAACACAAACAATTCCACACAAAGACATGAGGGGGAACAGAGGAATAAATACATGCAGTGTGATTGGGGAATGAAAACCAGGTGTGCAGGGAACAAGACAAAACAAATGGATCAATGAAAAATGGAGCGGCGATGGCTAGAAAGCCGGTGAAGTCGACCGCCGAACGCCGCCCGAACAAGGAGAGGAGCCGACTTCGGCGGAAGTCATGACACATCCTCCAAGTCAAAGAGAGGGGAGGGGGGTATTTACATCCTCCAAGTCAAAGAGAGGGGGGTATTTACATCCTCCAAGTCAAAGAGAGGGGGGGGTATTTACATCCTCCAAGTCAAAGAGAGGGGGGGTATTTACATCCTCAAGTCAAGGAGAGGGGGGTATTTACATCCTCCAAGTCAAAGAGAGGGGGTATTTACATCCTCCAAGTCAAAGAGAGGGGGGTATTTACATCCTCCAAGTCAAAGAGAGGGGGGTATTTACATCCTCCAAGTCAAAGAGAAGGTGGGGGGGGTATTTACATCCTCCAAGTCAAAGAGGGGGGTATTTACATCCTCCAAGTCAAAGAGAGGGGGTATTTACATCCTCCAAGTCAAAGAGAGGGGGGTTTACATCCTCCAAGTCAACGAGAGGGGGATATTTACATCCTCCAAGTCAAAGAGAGAGGGGGGTATTTACATCCTCCAAGTCAAAGAGAGGGGGATATTTACATCCTCCAAGTCAAAGAGAGGGGGTATTTACATCCTCCAAGTCAAAGAGAGAGGGGGTGGGGTATTTACATCCTCCAAGTCAAAGAGAGAGGGGGTGGGGTATTTACATCCTCCAAGTCAAAGAGAGGGGGGTATTTACATCCTCCAAGTCAAAGAGAGGGGGGTATTTACATCCTCCAAGTCAAAGAGAGGGGGGTTTACATCCTCCAATTCAAAGAGAGGGTGGGGTGGGGTATTTACATCCTCTAAGTCAAAGAGAGGGGTGGGTGGGGTATTTACATCCTCCAAGTCAAAGAGAGGGGGGGTATTTACATCCTCCAAGTCAAAGAGATGGGGGTATTTACATCCTCCAAGTCAAAGAGAGGGGGGTATTTACATCCTCCAAGTCAAAGAGAGGGGGTGGGGTATTTACATCCTCCAAGTCAAAGAGAGGGGGGTATTTATATCCTCCAAGTCAAAGAGAGGGGGGTGGGGTATTTACATCCTCCAAGTCAAAGAGAGGGGGGTATTTACATCCTCCAAGTCAAAGAGAGGGGGGGTATTTACATCCTCCAAGTCAAAGAGAGGGGGTGGGGTATTTACATCCTCCAAGTCAAAGAGAGTGGGGGGCGTATTTCCATCCTCCAAGTCAAAGAGAGGGGGGTGTTTACATCCTCCAAGTCAAAGAGAGGGGGGGTATTTACATCCTCCAAGTCAAAGAGAGGGGGGGTATTTACATCCTCCAAGTCAAAGAGAGGGGGGTGTTTACATCCTCCAAGTCAAAGAGAGGGGGTGTGTATTTACATCCTCCAAGTCAAAGAGAGGGGGTATTTACATCCTCCAAGTCAAAGAGAGGGGGGGTGTTTACATCCTCCAAGTCAAAGAGAGGGGGGGTATTTACATCCTCCAAGTCAAAGAGAGGGGGTGGGGTATTTACATCCTCCATGTAAAAGAGAGGGGTGGGTGGGGTATTTACATCCTCCAAGTCAAAGAGAGGGGGTGGGGTATTTACATCCTCCAAGTCAAAGAGAGGGGGGGTATTTACATCCTCCAAGTCAAAGAGAGGGGGTATTTACATCCTCCAAGTCAAAGAGAGGGGGTGGGGTATTTACATCCTCCAAGTCAAAGAGAGGGGGTATTTACATCCTCCAAGTCAAAGAGAGGGGGTATTTACATCCTCCAAGTCAAAGAGAGGGGGTATTTACATCCTCCAAGTAAAAGAGAGGGGGGGTATTTACATCCTCCAAGTCAAAGAGAGGGGGTGGGGTATTTACATCCTCCAAGTCAAAGAGAGGGGGGTATTTACATCCTCTAAGTCAAAGAGAGGGGGTGTTTACATCCTCCAAGTAAAAGAGAGGGGGGTATTTACATCCTCCAAGTCAAAGAGAGGGGGGTATTTACATCCTCCAAGTCAAAGAGAGGGGGTGGGGTATTTACATCCTCTAAGTCAAAGAGAGGGGGTGGGGTATTTACATCCTCCAAGTCAAAGAGAGGGGGGGGGGTATTTACATCCTCCAACTCAAGGAGGGGGGTATTTACATCCTCCAAGTCAAAGAGAGGGGGGGGCATTTACATCCTCCAAGTCAAAGAGGGGGGGTATTTATATCCTCCAAGTCAAAGAGAGGGGGGTGGGGTATTTACATCCTCCAAGTCAAAGAGAGGGGGGGTTATTTACATCCTCCAAGTCAAAGAGAGGGGGGTTTACATCCTCCAATTCAAAGAGAGGGGGGTATTTACATCCTCCAAGTCAAAGAGAGGGGGTATTTACATCCTCCAAGTCAACGAGAGGGGGTGGGGTATTTACATCCTCCAAGTCAAAGGGGGGTATTTATATCCTCCAAGTCAAAGAGAGGGGGTGGGGTATTTACATCCTCCAAGTCAAAGAGAGGGGGGTTATTTACATCCTCCAAGTCAAAGAGAGGGGGGTTTACATCCTCCAAGTCAAAGAGAGGGGGGTATTTACATCCTCCAAGTCAACGAGAGGGGGGGTATTTACATCCTCCAAGTCAACGAGAACGGTGGTGAGGATGAAGAGCCAATCGGATGCTGATCTGACAGACCAGGCGGTCGGTGACCAGCTCCTACAGCAGGTGAAAGAGAGGGAGAGGGAAGGGGGGAGGGAGAGAGAAAGATAAAAATAGAATGTGTCTTTGTTTATGAACATTTGTGCAAAAGAGAGAGTGAGAAAATAAAATTGAAATGCTAGTGCTTTCATCGAGCTGCATGTAGAGTTTCTGAAGCAGGGTGTGTCTTACGTTCAACTGCGCTGGAGGCCTCAACCAGATGGACCGCTAGCTAACTGGCAAGCACAAAACCAGTCATCAACTTTGGGAGTACAGACCCACGGAAATCGTAATAATTGACTAAAATGCACAGTCAAAGTTGCCACACAGAAATGTAGTTAACATAATAAAAAAATCCCCATCAAAATCAGAGATATCTGGGGGGTTTTTCATGGGCTATGTCTCATTCCACCATATCCGCCAATATCGCCCTTCCTCATCTCACAAAACATCTGTAGCATACTAACGGTTTGGGCTACACACTAATATGACCCCTCTGTGGAAAGCTGAGACCATGGTGTTTACTCTAGGACGCCTCACAAGCCTCACAAGACTCGTCTGAAGGTCCCCAGTATCAGTACACAAAATGAATGGAAGTATAATTTTAATTGTTTCCTGATCTTTCTTATATCTCTCAGATATGGGATAGAAACTTCAGAACAAAATCTCTTTATATTTTTTCAATCTGCTATTTAATGTGTTTCTATTGGGTAACAGCATTAATGCCAAATTCAATGTGTCATCAAATATATATTTTGATACCTTAAAGCGTCTTAAAATTAAAAATCAAATAGCTAAATGATCCTTGGTATGACCGTCCTAAAAACAATTCCATATGTTAGCTTAGTAGTCCCCCCCCATTTAATATTAATAAATGAAACAACCTTAGAAATATCACAGTGTATCGTCTGCTCTTGGAATATACCTGCTGTATTACAATGGATATTCACTCATTCATTACTGTATTTAAACTGATATTCACTCATTCATAAGTGCCAGGGTAGACCATAACTACTCTATTTCAACTGATATTTAGTCATTCATTAAGGCTTTTTTTGTATAGCGAGTCATACTGAGACCAAGGTCTCTTTTAGAGATGAGCCCTGAATTACATCAAGTATAGAAAATACACACATCAAAATGTAAATACAAAATGTAAGCAGAAAGAAAAACAGGGTCATAAAAAACAAACACATTCGTCAGTAATAAGGTCCTCAATCAGCTTTCTGAATATCCCAGAGGCACCAAAACATCAAATGGAAGAACATTTCAAAGATTGTTCCACAAATATGGTTCAAGAAAACGAATAGCTGATTTACCTAGCTAACTCATGAGAGACCAAAGGAATTTCCAGAGTTAGACATCCCCGTGGTAACTCCTATGTCTAAAGTTTAGCAAAGTTTAGCAAAAAGTGGGACATTTTGTAAAAAAGGCTTTATAAATAAAAACATAGCAATGTATCAACCTATATGACATCAAAGGCCAACAAACTTTCTGGTAGAGAATACAATGATGAGTAATACAATTCTTGCCCACAATGTTAAAATGTGCTCTTAACATTCCTATTACATCATAATGACTTTGATTTATAAGTTTCCACTATTGCGGAAGTGGTGTGAAGATTAAGAGAGGTGGGTTGGGAATGTGAACTTGGCACATACTGTTCTTTCTGTCACACCATTTCCTGGAAAAGTAACATGTACATCTGCCACAAGATAATATGTAAAAAAATATGTAGTCAAATTAGCTGGCTAACCCACTGATCCTGCTTTGTTTTAAACCCCTCAGGTCTAAAATGTGTGTGTATTTTATCCAACAGAATCATTTGTTTGTTGATTTGAATATGTCACAGTGGGGGATAATCTTCCAAGTCCCCGGAAAAACATAAAAAATACAGTATTATAACAAATTGATCAGGGAACCATATTTTCTACCCTTGATATGGCTGTGGCTCCAGTAAGCTATACAGTCAGGAACTTTCATATTTTCGTTGGAAATACATGTATACCTTCATGCATCTCCCTGTGATACTGCTGTACAGAAACAAAGCACCATTTACAACCATCCAACTCGGTTTCATTTACAGTGAAATGTAACTTAAGTTAACAATGACATCTTCATCACTGGCATCTAATTTGTCCAGGTCATACCGTTTACCTTGGAAACTTGGCACAGACTGATGCATAGAGACTAACTACACAGGGGGAAAACATCAACCTGAACCGGTTTGAATGTGGGTGGCTCAACTCAAATTTGACTATAAAAAGGACACATCATCCAGGGTCAGTCATTGCATTTCAAGAGCCAAGACAGGTAATAACTTAGCAACCTACGAGTATTAACCAGAAAATGCAATACAAAGGTCGTACCTTCAGATTATCCTTATTTCAGAAAAAAAGTCATTGATTCTCTGAAGTTTTACAGATAATGTAACTGTGATATCATGCTTTCCTTTGCAGATTCGCCTGTGATTCCCACAAAAAGATAGAACCGTCTTGAAACAGAAAAAGGTAAGGACAATGCCAGTATTTTCCGTTTTGTATTGGTATACATTTGTATTGCTGAAGTTCAGTGCTATATCGCACTTGAAATGTAAAAGTAATTTGTGGTTGAGCCGACTCATGCAGCATTTAGCCTGAATGTAGTCTCCACGAACACGGGAACATCGCCTTTAAATTCAAATCATGCTGTAACGCAGAACTTCAGAATTACGGATTGAATTGAGCCATTAGTCGACAACATGAAGAATTATAAAATGATTGATGAACATTACACTCGAGGGAATTGACCTAAATGGACAGGGCCAAATTTTATTTATTTTATTTATTTGACATGGACAATGCAATTAACCCCTACAAGTCTAAGGTTTTTTTTGCTAAGCTTAACATATGGAATTGTTTTAAGATGGTCATTCCATGGATAATTTAGCAATTTGATTTAGAATTTTAGGACCCCTGTAGGGGGTCCCAATCTCTCGGGGGCCCTGGGATCCGGGGGGACGGGGGTGGTCTGCCGGTCACTAGGATGACAACCCAACTTGGGATGGGAGGGGTTTTAACTCTGATCTGTTTCACCTGTCTTTGTGCTTGTCTCCACCCCCCTCCAAGTGTCACCCATCTTCCCCATTATTCCCAGTGTATTTACACCTGTGTTCTCTGTTTGTCTGTTGCTAGTTCGTCTTGTCAGGTCTTACCAGCGTGTTTTCCTGTCTCCTTGCTTTCTCAAGTTCTGTTTCCTAGTTTCTCCGGTTCTGACCATTCTGCCTGCCCTGACCTCGAGCCTGCCTGCCGTACTGTACCTGCCAGACTCTGACCCGTTTATGAACCTCTGCCTGTCCTGTTTTTTAAATTAATGAGTAAAGAATAATACATTATTTTTAGAATGGCAAGCCATATAAAATTAAAAGGGCCTATTTATATAATGAATATGAATTCGGGGGGGCAGAAATTATTAAAGCATTAGACCTCTCACTTAAGGCATCAGTCATACAAAAGTTATACTTAAATCCAAACTGGTTCTCTAGCAAATTAGTTACAATGTATCAAGATGCAAGGTGAGACCCAAATGCAGACACAGGAGTCAGATGGTTGGATTCTTGCAATGTTTAATAATCCAAAGGGGTAGGCAAGAGAATGGTCGTGGACAGGCTAAAGGTCAAAACCAGATCAGAGTCCAGGAGGTACAGAGTGGCAGACAGGCTTGTGGTCATGGCAGGCAGAATGGTCAGGCAGACAGGTACAGAGTCCAGAAAACAGGCAAGGGTCAAAACCAGGAGGACTAGAAAAAGGAGAATAGTAAAAGGAGTACGGGAAAAACATGCTAGTTGACTTGACTAAACATACAAGACGAACTGGCACAGAGAGACAGGAAACACAGGGATAAATTCACCAGGGATAATAAGCGACACCTGGAGGGGGTGGAGACAATCACAGGAACAGGTGAAACAGATCAGGGCGTTATTTTTTAAACAAGCCATAGAAAGTTGTTTTCAATTTCAGTTTAATCCACCAGAAAAGACAGAACAAATAATACAACAAATATGGTGATTAAACTCAAATATACTAATTGATTAAAAAAACTTTATTTTTCGATAATTTTTTTTTACAAAGTATAATCTTTGTAAATTATATCATAAATAGAACTGGTGGAGTTATGTCACACATGCATCTAACACACATATATGGAAATGTCTGCTCTACCCAAAATTACAACGAACTAATTGCAGCATTACTGCAAAAATGGAAGTGGCAAGTGGAAGGAGGAAAAGTGAGGAACTTATCTGTCAGCCCTGCATTAAAGACCAGAATTGGTTGTGATTAATATACCAGTTTCATTTAAGAACCAAAAAATGGACAGCTGTGCCAGATAGATTGCAAAATAGTTGGGAAGATATTTTCAAAGTACCGATTCCATGGCACATGATTTATAAACTGACACGAAAAACGATGCCGGATTCAAAACTTAGAATTTTTCAATTTAAATTATACAAAATTCTTGCAACCAAGACATTGTTATACACCTTTTTGCTAAAAGTATTATATCTTTATTCATTTACAATCTGTAGAAACTATGAGATTAGAAAGGTTCAGAACTTTTGTGAAGTATCAGAGCAAGTTGAAAAATATATGGCAAATAGAAATCCAATATGGATGGTGTTAAGAGACAGATGGGAGGTGTTGAATTGAGCTGAAGGGTCGGACTAATAACAACAAGATAACAAATGTAAGATATACTGTGTCTGTAAAATGTATATAGGTTCAGAGCTTTTGTGAAATAGCAAATATATGGCAAATAGAAATCAAACTGGATGGACATTAGCAATAGATGGGAAAGGTGGAAGTTAGAGGAAGGACAGGACAAAAAAATATATATATATAACTATTGTAAAATAAATTGTTCAAAAGTTTGGGGTCACTTAGAAATGTCCTTGTTTTTGAAAGAAAAACACATTCTTGGTCCATAAAATAACATCAAATTGATCAGAAATATGTAAAGTAGTGAGTGTACAGCTTGTATAACAGTGTAAATTTGCAGTCCCCTCAAAATAACTCAACACACAGCCATTAATGTCTAAACCGCTAGCAACAAAAGTGAAAATGTCCAAATTGGGCCCAAAGTGTCAATATTTTGTGGCCACCATCATTTTCCAGCACTGCCTTAACCCTCTTGGGCATGGAGTTCACCAGAGCTTCACAGGATGCCACTCTTCCACTCCTCCATGACGACATCACGGAGCTGGTGGATGTTAGAGACCTTGCACTCTTCCACCTTCCGATTGAGGATGCCCCACAGATGCTCAATAGGGTTTAGGTCTGGAGACATGCTTGGCCAGTCCATCACCTTTACCCTCAGCTTCTTTAGCAAGGCAGTGGTCGACTTGGATGTGTGTTTGGGGTCGTTATCATGTTGGATTACTGCCCTGCGGCCCAGTCTCCGAAGGGACGGCATCATGCTCTTCTTCAGTATGTCACAGTACATGTTGGCATTCATGGTTCCCTCAATGAACTGTAGCTCCCCAGTGCCAGCAGCACTCATGCAGCCCCAGACCATGACACTCCCACCACCATGCTTGACTGTAGGCAAGACACACTTGTCTTTGTACTCCTCACCTGGTTGCTGCCACACACGCTTGACACCATCTGAACCAAATAAGTTTATCTTGGTCTCATCAGACCACAGGACATGGTTCCAGTAATCCATGTCCTTAGTCTGCTTGTCTTCAGCAAACTGTTTGCGGGCTTTCTTGTGCATCATCTTTAAAAGAGGCTTCCTTCTGGGACGACAGCCATGCAGACCAATTTGATGCAGTGTACGGCGTATGGTCTGAGCACTGACGGGCTGACACCCCCACCCCTTCAACCTCTGCAGCAATGCTGGCAGCACTCATACGTCTATTTCCCAAAGACAACCTCTGGATATGACGCTGAGCACGTGCACTCAACTTCTTTGGTCGACCATGGCGAGGCCTGTTCTGAGTGGAACCTGTCCAGGTAAACTACTGTATGGTCTTGGCCACCGTGCTGCAGCTCAATTTCAGGGTCTTGGCAATCTTCTTATAGCCCAGGCCATCTTTATGTAGAGCAACAATTATTTTTTTCAGATCCTCAGAGAGTTCTTTGCCATGAGGTGCCTGGTTGAACTTCCAGTGACCAGTCAGTATGAGGGAGTGTGAGAGCAATGACACCAAATTTAACACACCTGCTCCCCATTCACACCTGAGACCTTGTAACACTAACGAGTCACATGACACCGGGGAGGAAAAATGGCTAATTGGGCCCAATTTGGACATTTTCACTTAGGGGTGTACTCACTTTTGTTGCCAGCGGTTTAGACATTAATGGCTGTGTGTTGAGTTATTTTGAGGGGACAGCAAATTTACACTGTTATACAAGCTGTACACTCACTACTTTACATTGTAGCAAAGTGTCATTTCTTCAGTGTTGTCACATGAAAAGATATACTCAAATATTTTCAAAAATGTGAGGGGAGTACTCACTTTTGTGATATACTGTATATATATATATATATATATATATATATATATTTACCAAAAAAAGATATGGGGGATTGGAAATGATGCAGACAATTACATTGATGGAAGCTACAATCTATCTGCAATTTTAAAGCTGATCTACACCCTAGTTTTGATCTGACCATCTAAGTCACAACAATAGACGCACACAGTGTGCTAAAACTAATAACACGCAAATGATTGTATTCCTCTTGTCTATTTTGAATACATCATTTAAAAGTTCACAGTGTAGGTTGGAAACCCCAAGGCTAATGACTTCTCCAAAAGCTAATTGGAGTCAGGAGTCAGCTAACCTGGAGTCCAATCAATGGGATGAGATTGGAGATGTTGGTTAGAGTTGCCCTGCTCTTTACAAAACACTCACAAAATTTGAGTTTGCTTTTCACAAGAATCATTGCCTGATGTGAACCATACCATGCCATCTAACTTCTGACACCAATGCACCGAATTCGGGGGTAGCCCTGCCTGGGACATGACCCCGGGTCCCACGACTTTCAACCCAACACCTTAGCCATTACATGAAGAGATCCAAACCTCTTCACAAGGTCGCTAGGTGTTGGGTTGCTACAATAGATGCCTATTTATTAGAGGGTAGCAACAAGAAGCAAAACACAGTCTGTATTTGTCAGCTCCATGCAGTGTCAGTAGATAAATCAAACCAATGCCCAACTCATCAGCTATATAAATGAAACTCCAAAAAAGTCAAAGATATACTGTAATCAGCCTTTTGTTTATAACCATTAATGACCTTCAACATTCTTACTGAAACATTATTGTCTCCTTTCTCAGAGTCCATACCACCTAATGAAGAACAACTAATATTCAGAAAACTGGTTCAGCTTGGGACCGGAGACAACAAAGATGGCACACAACAAGGGCTCATCTCTGTCCAATGCCCGTGGTCGTGGAAGTTATGTTGGAAGTCAAATCAGGGATTCGATTTCCCTTCTGGATGTTTTGTACGCAGATGCATTTGAAAAAGAGGACATAGACTCTGCAATAGCTAAGAAGGCCGAGGTAGATTTTTACAGCGGAGCCCCACCTCAATGGCTTAACTTCTGCTGGGCTGAAAAGGCAACATCAGCTAATAAAACTACCCCCTTTATCAAAAGAGATGGGTACACGGAGCTGATAGAAAATATTAAGAAACAGTGTAAGGGCGACCTAACTTCTACCATCAAGCTGCTGCATCAGCCAGGCAGCGGAGGAACCACTCTGGCCAAGCAGGTGCTCTGGGATATGAGGAAAACACTGAGGTGTGCTGTTCTAACAGGCCCTATCTTAGACATCACCGCTATCGCCAAGGAGGTGATTCTCCTTTTCACTGCAGGCGGTAAACGCCAGCAGAACACTGTGCTCTTACTGCTGGATGATGTGTGTATTCAGAAGAATCTGCAGGATGCCATCATGAAAGAGATTACAGACCGAAACATTACAACCCACATGCCTGTGGTCATCATTTTAAACTGTGTGCGTAAGGAAGTTATCAAACAAGAGTACCATAACAAATCAAGACATGTTATTCTCAGGATGGAACTTTCTGAAGCTGAGAAACAACAGTTTGAGGAGAAACAGATTGAGATCAGTCGAAGCTACAGCAATGAACACAAACAGTTTCATGGCTTTAACATAATGCGAGAAAATTTCAGTGGAGATTATGTTAAAGAAACGTGTGCCCTTTTAGATGTCAGGAAAAAAAGAAGACCTAAAAAATCCCAGCTTCTTGCATTCTTATCACTGGTGAATGCCTACGTCCCTGGATCCCACCTTCTGCAGTCTCAATGTCAGGCATTCCTGGGGCCTCCAGGCCCTTCCTTTGAGCAGCGAATGAAGCCTTTCACTCATCTGATAGTGACATTCCCTTCACAACAGGGACAAGACAAACATGTCCGCATGGCTCACCCACTGATTGCACAGCAGTGTGTTGAGTTACTGGCTACAGCAGGTGTGACCAGGAGTGAAACAGCAAGGAACTTTCTGACTGACTTTTGTGGAGAAGAGGTGCAGCAACATTTGATGTCCGTCATCAAAGACATGCTAACTAAGAGGGAAATCACAGTGAATGTTAAGCAGAATACAGAATGGAAACGAGACATGTTAACGAAAGGGAAAATGAGAAAAGAAAGGAAAGGACAGTTTTCCAGGTTGATTCAAGATATTAAAGATACTGACAAATCCAAAAGCGAGTGTGTATCTGTTTTACAACTAGCTTCAAAGAAATTCAAGCAAAACCCATTCTTTCCTCAAGCTCTTGCTCGTTTCTTTTATATTGTGAAGAAAGCCTATACTAAAGCGGAGAAGTGGGCAAAAATAGCAAAAGACAGAGATCCCAACAATTCATTTGTTGCTGACACACTGGGGCAAGTATACAAGAACCATTTTATGAGCAGGGTGAAAGTAGAGCAGAGTTCCGTCAGGGTTCCCAAACAGCTGGGTTCCATCTCTGCACAAGAAATTTTGCAACTATCAACAATGGCCTTTGAGGCTTTCAAAGATGAGGAAAGGGCTGCTGAAAATGAGCAGGGAGCAGACATACAATACGATGGTATTAACAAAGTCTCACACATCTATAACAACAGGGGACTATTTGGTTATCTACAGGTTGCCAACATTGTTTTTGACTCGCTTGTCTCTCTTGATAAAAACTGGCAAAAGATCCTTACCATGGAAATATCCGCTGACCCTTTCTTCATATCAATCAGACAGAAAAAGCTCTTCAAGTACAAGCCACTCATCATCAGCCTCAGGGATGAGGTGGAGAGGAAATGTGAGTTTTTTGATGGTTACCTGACTTACTCCAAGCCCAACATTAAAGAAAATGAACCGCATTACTTTCAGACTAATGTCAAGAATTGCTACTGCAAATACGTGGGGACATGCACACCTATGCAGTTAGAGTCTGCAATAGATGTACCTCTCCAGAAGCTCAAAGAAGAAATGGCCATTACTTTCCCTGGACTGCTTTGCTGTCTTAATAAGGGCTATGATAAATCTAACTTACGCCGAATAACAACATTGTGGGGGGAAATAAAAAATAAAAAAAACAAGAAAGATGGTGACAACAAAGCGTCCCAAAACTTCATCCTTGCCAACATCATCTTAAGCAAAGTGGAAGCAGCATCTTCAGTGCTTACCCCGTTGTCAAGCCTAAGAAGAACTCTGGAGAGACATCTAGTGGCTAATCTCAGTAACCAAATCCCAGAGTTTTACTTCTTAGTCCTTTTGTTGTTTTGGCCTGAGGAGCATAAGAAAATGGATTTCAATATTGACCTCAACAAATGTGTTCTGGAGATGCAAGAGTCCTACAAAAACACATACAAAAAGCATCTTCGCTCAAGGTACCTTCTCCCCCTTATTTTCCTGGGTAAGGGTGAGGGTTTGAGCAGACTGGTTCATAGAGCAAAAATAGACAACCTATTGATAGAGGAGAATCCAATGGCAAGGCCAGAGGCAAGGCCAGACACTATAGATCAAAAGTGGAGCAGTGGTGAGGTGTGGAGAAAACCCAGTGTCCAGGACCTTCTTCTTCCAGTCAATGGAGTGGTTAGACAGCACAGGGTGTTTGCGCACGTTGATGGCAAGGAGATTGAAGTCTGTGCCGACCAACAAAGCAAAGTTTGGAAGTCCGGAGACGTCTGCTTCTACCTTGGCTTCACCATTAGAGGTCCTGTGGCCTACGACATCAACTACCCATCCTATTCAGGTAGGATTAAAGAGGAGGAGCCTCGTAAAATGTTGGAAGTACCGGACATTGAATTGATCAAAGACCGGTATTTTTCAAATTTGTATCTCTATATTCTCTCACTCATGTCCAGGTTCTTGATATTTTAATGTTCTAATACACAATATAATGACATGGGACGTCCAAACCTCCCAATCTACACAGGGGAGAGAGTGACGCTGGTATTTGTGATATCATTGATTTTTAAATGCTTTGTGTACCAGGAAATGAAGACCACTGTATTATCACTGAGGTTAGTGCTTGGTTTGGCTGATTTTCTGATTGATGTGTCTTTCCCCAGGGCCAGTGAGAAGTTGAACAACGTGCCAATGTGATGGTGAGTTAATGTTTGTTACAGTATTCATAGAGCGTACAATAGTAATAGATAAGTGTTTGACAAATGCAACTTTACCACCACCTATGTTGACTGAGCTCTGTATTTATGAATATTAAATAGTTTTCATGAAAATAACAAATATGGTGGGAAAATCCTACATTTTGCTCCAGTTTCACGGCTGGCAGCTGCATTCTTAGAATTCGTCATTTGAGTGCATAATTTGTCAAAATGGGAGGTGATGGAACAAAAAGTGAGCGCGAAAGGGGTGTTACCTGGTACCTGAACACATGAAAAAATAACTTTTATAATCAAGCATTGCATGCATTATCATCGCTCATTCACTACTCTGGACGGTTCTGACTTAGAATATGTGGACAAGTACAAATACCTAGGTATCTGGCAAGACTGTTAACTCTCCTTCCAGACTCATATTAAACATCTCCAATACAAAATTTAATCCAGAATCGGCTTCCTATTTCGCAACGAAGTCTCCTTCACTCACGCTGCCAAACATACCCTCGTAAAACTGACTATCCTACCGATCTTCGACTTTGGCGATGTAATTTACAAAATAGCCTCCAACACTCTACTCAGCAAACTGGATGCAGTCTATCAAAGTGCCATCTGTTTTGTCACCAAAGCCCAATATACCACCCACCACTGTGACCTGTATGCTCTTGTTGGCTGCCCCTCACTACATATTCGTCGCCAGACCCAATGGCTCCAGGTCATCCATAAGTCTTTGCTAGGTAAAGCTCCGCCTTATCTCAGCTCACTGGTCACCATAACAACACCCACCCGTAGCACGTGCTCCAGCAGGTACAGTGGGGCAAAAAAGTATTTAGTCAGCCACCAATTGTGCAAGTTCTCCAACTTAAAAAGATGAGAGAGGCCTGTAATTTTCATCATAGGTACACTTCAACTATGACAGACAAAATGAGAGAAAAAAAGTTTGTGGACAGGTGTCTTTTATACTGATAACAAGTTCAAACAGGTGCCATTAATACAGGTAACGAGTGGAGGACAGAGGAGCCTCTTAAGGAAGAAGTTACAGGTCTGTGAGAGCCAGAAATCTTGCTTGTTTGTAGGTGACCAAATACTTATTTTCCACCATAATTTGCAAATAAATTCATAAAAAATCCTACAATGTGATTTTCTGGATTTTCTGGATGTGATTTTCTGGATTTTTTTCTTCTCATTGCTGCCAATGACTGGAACGAATTGCAAAAATCGCTGAAGTTTGACTTATATCTCCCTCACTAACTTTAAGCATCAGCTATCTGAGCAGCTTATACCGATTGCTGCAGCTGTTGCCTTGCGGAGGGAATAACTACACTGCGTATAAATCAACGTTATTATCTGAGGCTTCCCGGAACATTTCCCAGTACCGTGCTCAATACAATCTTGAAGCGTGGAATCCGATTGGTCAGACCAGCATTGAATGATTCTAGTCACAAGTATATCCTCTTTGAGTTTCTGCCTATAGGACGGTAGGAGCAAGATGGAGTCGTGGTCGGGTTTGCTGAATTCCTGAAGGGAGGCCGGGGTTGGGCCTTGTATGCATCCCAGAAGTTAGAGTAGCAGTGATCCAGTGTATTGCCCGAGCGGGTGCTGCAGTCAATATGCTGATAGAATTTAGGTAGCCTTGTTCTCAAGATAGCTTTGTTAAAATCCCCAGCTACAATAAATGCAGCTGTTTGCTCAATTGGCCTACTTGGAAGTTGATAACATATTTGGTAGCCTGCAGACAAATTAGTCTTCTCTTTTCAGTAGAATAATTGGCTTTCCAACCAGTGCTTTCCTGTGACTTTTTATATTTGAAGGGCCTTTTTTTGCTACATGCTGTTCACTGGCAGATTTGCTGCGCTTCCCGACTGTAGGCCTTGTGATTGGGCTTCACACAATCCACAGCTAGGCTCTTTATTTTAAATAAGCTATTGCTCCTCTGTGGCTGAATTATAGGCCTACTCGTGGTGTAGTATTCTGAATTATTACATTTATTTCTGAACAGACAGCAGTAATTCTATAACTTTGGCAAATGTATTTCAATTTATCAGAGGTGCTGCGACACCTCCAGCACCCTTCCGCGGCTATGACTCCATAAGCAAAAACATATATTATAAAGAGCAAAGTTCCAGATTCTCTACTACACCGATATGTTGCATTCAATTATAAACCTATATCGGCACACTCGATTAAGTAGCCTAACATGTAGGCTAATCTTAAATTAAAGTTGGCAAATCACCATAAATTATAGGCCTAGTCAACGGCTGCGGGATGAATGAACAATGAAGAAGGAGTTTTACGCAGGTGTCTGTGGGAGCAGCCAGGAAAGACAACTCAAGGACCACTACTGCATCCGCAAACCAGCTAACCTGAGACGCTGTTTGATTCAAGGCTGGATTCTCCCTTTCTTGAAATAATCATTGATCTAAATATATGGCTATTAGATAAATGATGACATGCTAAAAATAAATAATCACTGATCTGACATGACTTGGTTGTAGCCTATAGCGCACGCATTCTATTATTTCACTATCCATCTTTTGGTGAAGCTTTCAAGGATGGGAGGAATGAAGGATGCATAGGTTATCCCAAAACAGGTGCAGCATCTCCATTATAGGCTATTTGTCTCAGCTATACCGTTAACTTAGACTGCCACTTGTTCACATTGTATAGTCCTATTATCCTAGGACCATGCCCCAGGACTACCTGACATGATGACTCCTTGCTGTCCCCAGTCCACCTGGCCATGCTGCTGCTCCAGTTTCAACTTCCACCTGACTGTGCTGCTGCTCCAGTTTCAACTGTTCTGCCTTATTATTATTCGACCATGCTGGTCATTTATGAACATTTGAACATCTTGGCCATGTTCTGTTATAATCTCCACCCGGCACAGCCAGAAGAGGACTGGCCACCCCACATAGCCTGGTTCCTCTCTAGGTTTCTTCCTAGGTTTTGGCCTTTCTAGGGAGTTTTTCCTAGCCATTGTGCTTCTACACCTGCATTGCTTGCTGTTTGGGGTTTTAGGCTGGGTTTCTGTACAGCACTTTGAGATATCAGCTGATGTACGAAGGGCTATATAAATACATTTGATTTGATTTGATTTGATTGTGGCTATGCAAGCTCCTTCACTTGGTTTTTGGGGGCAGCCCTTGATTCCGACAGGAATGTGCAATCGTTCTCTACGCAATCCTTGACCTACATTCACAAGATGATAATTATAGGCCTCTTCGCAGTCTTACAACGCTGACAATGTGTGTCTGTGAAGCCTGTTTGAACGAGTGTATTAGACCCCCCTACCAAACACACACACACCCAACTGTCTATGTATGTAGACACACAAACTGGGATGAAATACCTCATCCAATTCCGTGTGGCTCCTTCTTCTGAAAATAATCTATGGCACGACCTCTTGCAGGTCCTAAAATGTCTACTTTTAATAATATGGTAAGTATGTTCTAAAAGTGAAAGGATTTCCTTGTTACTAAAGTCAATTCTAAAGTATAACTTCACCAGGTCATCAAACTGCAGGCATTTCAACGGTGGCGTGGACAGCAACAGGGAGCCAGGGAGACATGCACTTAACCTAATCCCCTACTTTAGCCTTGAATTATAACTGAATTTATACTCAAAATGTTGACTTTATTCTCAAAATTACATTTGGTCTATTCTCGAAACATTGCCACTTTATTCTCGAACTACTGCCACCTTATTCTTGAAATATTGATACCTTTTTCTCGATATACTGCCACTTTATTCATGGAATTTAATTTAGACTATTCTCTACATATTTCCACTTTATTCTCTACATTTTGACACTTTGTTCTCTAAATATTTCCTCTTTATAGTCTAAATATTGCCACTTTATTCACAAAATTTAATTTAGATTATTCTCGATTTAAAAAAAATCATATATCATTTAAAAAATATATAATAATCCAAGTACCACCACCTATTGCCGTTCAGTTATTTTTTATCTTCACTTGACCCTAGTAATCTCCAGTAGCATCCAAGCTTCAGCCCCATTTATCATGTTTTTAATGTCGTTTTAGTGTATTACATTTGTGAATGTCATTGTGTTTAAATGCAGTTGTTCTGCGACCAATCTTTACCTCCGACCTCAGGCCAGCACTTTGAGGACTTCACCGGACAGAACTGATCTAGAGAGTGAACCAGGTGAAGCCCATCTTGGATAAACTCATCACTGACAAGAGCTAAAGTTCAGTACTGGCTGAACGCACCACACAGGACCAGATGGGGGAGCTCTCCACAGGACTGAGGGCAAGTGGCATCAGAGCAAAATATATTTTCTATGAAATCCTGACGGAGCTGGAGCCACTGCTAATCAAAGACCTGAAGGGTGAATGAGGAGCTGGAATGGTGAACTGGGGACATTTAAAGTTTGTTTTAGGGGAAAAGGGCATACATGACGGCAGTTCCGCTTTGTTTTACTACTTTGTGTTTACAATAAAACACAACCTAAGAGAGGTATAGCCTCATTCTTTTATCATTCTTATTTTTCTACATGTAAATATTAGTAGCCAGCAGAACAGCAACCAGCAACCTAGTGTTTTAGCCTTGAGGCTTTGCCAAAGATATAACATTTTGAGGGAGCTTGGGGGTCTGGTAAAAGTTGGGTTGGAAGATAAATGCTCAACCATCTCACCTAGATACTCTGGATCATTTACAGACAAGAAAATATATAAAGAAAATATATAATGAAAATACAAAAATATACTGTGTAAAGAATCGATGATAAAAAGAACAATTCAATTATTTTGGCTACTAAATGATTGACAAGTCAGTGAGGGTAAGGAATACCAGCGATCTAAATACATGTATGATATGACTTTGTAAAGCTTTATGTACAAGCCTAATACAACTTTTTAAACAGTAATGATATGTGAGAATTTTTGTGACATTTTCACAACACAGGTTTTAGAATATGTATTGAAATAAATACCTACGTACAGATGTGGCTTTGTCCTGATTTAAATGAGACTAAACTGAAATGATGCTATTTTGTTAGTGTGCTAAAATGAATATATATTTGAGCCCTTGTGGCTCAGCTGATAGAGCATGGCACTGTGTTTTGGGTTAAATTCCCATGGTGGAGAAATACAAAAAATGTATGCACTCACTTACTGTAAATAGCTCTGGATAAGGGTCTGCTAATACATACAGTGCTTTTGGAAAGTATTCAGACCCTTTGACTTTTTCCACATTTTGTTACATTACAGCCTTATTCAATACCCAATACTGACAAACTCAAAATTAAATATATAGTACCAGTCAAAAGTTTGGACACTCCTACTCATTCAAGGGCTTTCTATATTTTTACTATTTTCTACATCATAGTAACCAAAATGTTTTAAACAAATCAAAATATATTTTAGATTATTCAAAGTAGTCACCCTTTGGCTTGATGACAGCTTTGCACACTTGGCATTCTCTCAACTAGCTTAATGAGGAATGCTTTTCCCACAGTTTTGAAGGAGTTCCCACATATGCTGAGCACTAGTTGGCTGCTTTTTCTTCACTCTGCAGTCCAACTCATCCCAAACCATCTCAATTGATTGGGTTGAGGTCGGCTGATTGTGGAGGCCAGGTCATCTGATGCAGCACTCCATCACCCTCCTTCTTGGTCAAAAATCCCTTACACAGCCTGGAGGTGTGTTTGTCATTGTCCTGTTGAAAAACAAATGATAGTCCCAATAAGCGCAAGCCAGATGGGATGGCGTATTGCTGCAGAATGTTGTGGTAGCCAGGCTGGTTAAGTGTGCCTGGAATTCTAAATAAATCCCTGACAGTGTCACCAGCAAAGCACCCCACCCCATCACATCTCCTCCATGCTTCATGGTGGGAACCACACATGAGATCGTCAGTTCACCTACTCCCACAAAGACAGATTTCCACAGGTCTAATGTATATTGCTTGTGTTTCTTGGCCCCAGCAAGACTCTTCTTATTATTGGTGTGCTTTAGTAGTACTTTCTTTGCAGCACTTCGACCATGAAGGCCTGATTCACGCAGTCTCCTCTGAACAGTTGATGTCGAGATGTGTCTGTTGAACTCTGTGAAGCATTTATTTGGGTTGCAAACTGAGGCTGGTAACTCTAATGAACTTATCCTCTGCAGCAGAGGTAACTCTGGGTCTTCCTTTCCTGTGGCAGGTCCTCATGACAGCCAGTTTCATCATAGCGCTTGATGGTTTTTGTGACTGCAATTGAAGAAAGGTTAAAAGTTCTTGACATTTTCCGGATTGACTGACCTTCAGGTCTTAAAGTAATGATGGACTGTCGTTTATCTTCGCTTATTTGAGCTGTTCTTGCCATATGTAATATGAACTTGGTCTTTTACCAAATAGGGCTATCTTCTGTATACCATCCCTATGTTGTCAAAACACAACTGACTGGCTCAAATGCATTAAAAATGAAAGAAATTCCTGAAAATAACTTTTAACAAGGGACACCTGTTAATTGAAATGCATTCCAGGTGACTACCTCATGAAGCTGGTTGAGAGAATGCCAAGAGTGTGCAAAGCTGTCATCAAGGCAAAGGGTGGTTAGTTTGAAAAATCTCAAATATAGAATGTATTTTGATTTGTTTAAAGTATTTTGGTTACTACACAATTCCGTATGTGTTATTTCAGAGTGTTGATGTCTTCACTATTATTCTACAATGTACAAAATAGTTCAAATAAAGAAAAACCCTTGAATGAGTAGGTGTGTCCAAACTTTTGACTGGTACTGTACATTTCCTAACCCAAACAATGAGGCATATTTTTCTCATCCAAGTTGAATTAAGAGGTCAAACTGATCTGTGCATTTGTGTCCCTGCGTGTGATGATCCCTCCATTAAGGAGAAAGGGAGAGTTCTACACGTAGAACACTGTGGTGTGTACATAGAAAATGCAGATCAGTTCACCCACTTCCACCTCAAGATTCTCTATCCATCTTTCTGAAGGGAGTTATCCTACAGGAGGGTTTTCATGGTTTCCTGTACACTGTGACTTGCAGATCTATTGGGCTAGGACAGCAGCACACCTCACGCTCCGTTTACATCTGATGCCATGTGATAGTATCAATTAACCTGTTAATGTAGTATCAATTAACCTGTTAATGTAGTATCAATTAACCTGTTAATGTAGTATCAATTCACCTGTTAATGTAGTATCAATTCACCTGTTAATGCAGTATCAATTCACCTGTTAATGCAGTATCAATTAACCTGTTAATGCAGTATCAATTAACCTGTTAATGTAGTGTCAATTCACCTGTTAATGTAGTATCAATTAACCTGTTAATGCAGTATCAATTAACCTGTTAATGCAGTATCAATTCACCTGTTAATGTAGTATCAATTCACCTGTTAATGTAGTATCAATTCACCTGTTAATGCAGTATGTTTATATCTGATGCCATGTGATAGTATCAATTATACTAATTGATACTACATTAACAGGTGAATTGATACTACATTAACAGGTGAATTGATACTACATTAACAGGTGAATTGATACTGCATTAACAGGTGAATTGATACTACATTAACAGGTGAATTGATACTACATTAACAGGTGAATTGATACTGCATTAACAGGTGAATTGATACTACATTAACAGGTGAATTGATACTACATTAACAGGTGAATTGATACTGCATTAACAGGTGAATTGATACTGCATTAACAAGTGAATTGATACTACATTAACAGGTGAATTGATACTGCATTAACAGGTGAATTGATACTGCATTAACAGGTGAATTGATACTACATTAACAGGTGAATTGATACTACATTAACAGGTTAATTGATACTACATTAACAGGTGAATTGATACTACATTAACAGGTTAATTGATACTGCATTAACAGGTTAATTGATACTACATTAACAGGTGAATTGATACTACATTAACAGGTGAATTGATACTACATTAACAGGTGAATTGATACTACATTAACAGGTGAATTGATACTACATTAACAGGTGAATTGATACTACATTAACAGGTGAATTGATACTACATTAACAGGTGAATTGATACTACATTAACAGGTGAATTGATACTACATTAACAGGTGAATTGATACTGCATTAACAGGTGAATTGATACTGCATTAACAGGTGAATTGATACTACATTAACAGGTGAATTGATACTACATTAACAGGTGAATTGATACTACATTAACAGGTGAATTGATACTACATTAACAGGTGAATTGATACTACATTAACAGGTTAATTGATACTACATTAACAGGTGAATTGATACTACATTAACAGGTGAATTGATACTACATTAACAGGTGAATTGATACTACATTAACAGGTGAATTGATACTACATTAACAGGTGAATTGATACTACATTAACAGGTGAATTGATACTGCATTAACAGGTGAATTGATACTGCATTAACAGGTTAAACACACAACACAAGGACTCTAAAACAAAGACCAGAGAAGACCCATCGGTCAATCGGTCAGAAAACATCCTGACTGATTCAGAGGGGTTGGGTTAAATGTGGAAGACCCATTTCAGTTGAATGGATTCAGTTGTACGATTGACTAGGTATCCCCCTTTCCCCTTCTAATGTTGACCCTTCTGTACGGTTTGAAGTCCTATAGAAAATGTATGAAATCCAAAACAAGATAGCAATGTATCTAGAATAAACTAAGAATTATCAGAAATGTAAATAACCTTGTGTCAGAAGAAACTGTCGGCTCCATGTCAGTCTTAAGCTACAGTTTTATAGTCTCTCTCTCTCTCTCTCTACCTCACACACACACACACACACAACAGGAAATAGTCCTGAGATATGTAAATCTAACACATTTATTTGAGGTGTTTATAGAAGATGCAGATTTTTACTTCAGGATGGAACTAATCCCTAAACTGAAAGGGGTACATCACATGGGCCCATACAATATGGAAAGGTTAGAAGAATATTATCCAGTGATTTGTGTACAGTACATGTCCTCAAATATGATTTCAATGTGTGTTTAAGGTCATTCAAGTCATATGTAAAAGGAATAGTAATTGTAATGGTTTTCCTCCCCTTCATCTGAAGAGGAGGTGTAGTATGGATCGGACCAAGATGCGGCGTGGTAAGTGTTCATGATGTTAATTTTAATAAAGACAAAGAGAACACTAGAATACAAAAACAATAAATGTAACGTGAATAACCAAAACCGAAAACAGTACCGTGTGGTGAATAAACACAGACACGGAAACAAACACCCACAAACAAACAGTGAAACCCAGGCTACCTAAGTATGATTCTCAATCAGAGACAACTAATGACACCTGCCTCTGTTTGAGAACCATATTAGGCCGAAACATAGAAATCCCAAAATCATAGAAAAACCAACATAGACTGCCCACCCCAACTCACGCCCTGACCATACTAAATAACGACAAGACAAAGGAAATAAAGGTCAGAACGTGACAGTAATTGTATCTGTTTCCTTTTCAGTTGATTACACAATGAGTACCACTTGCTATTTACAAAGTAAGTCCTGTAAACATTAGAATATCCTAAACTAAATCAGCTTAGTTTTTGTTATTGTTCTTATTTTGCATCCAAACGAGGGCTACAATGAAGTACTGGCCAAAAGAGTCTTCACTGACGAGGGCTACGGTGAAGTACTGGCCAAAAGAGTCTTCACTGACGAGGGCTACAGTGAAGTACTGGCCAAAAGAGTCTTCACTGACGAGGGCTACAGTGAAGTACTGGCAAAAATAGTCTTCACTGACGAGGGCTACAGTGAAGTACTGGCAAAAATAGTCTTCACTGACGAGGGCTACAGTGAAGTACTGGCCAAAAGAGTCTTCACTTACGAGGGCTACAGTGAAGTACTGGCCAAAAACACCAGATACGATCAGATGAGGGAACTCTGCATTGGACCTCTGAAAGCAAGCGGCATCAAATATATTTTCTTTAAGAACCTGGAGAAGTATCTGCTAATCAGAGACCTGAAGAGTGAATGAGGAGCTGGGATGGAGAATGGGGGGCATTTGAAGATTATTTTAGGGGAAAGGGCGTGATGGCATTTAGGCTTTGTTTTATTTATGTGTTTACAAGAAATACACAAATATAACAGGAGCATAGAATCGTTATTTTATCATCCCTTCTTTTACTTCTACATGTAAATGTTAGTAGCCAGCAGCACAGTAACCCAACATTTTAGCTTGGAATTTTGTCAATGATATACAGGAGTTGGCTTGGAATTTCCGGCAAGGAAGTCCTCTGAAAAGATAAATGCTCAACCATGTCACCTAGATGCCATGGATTTACAGACAACAAAATATACAATAGAAATATTTTTTTTAAACAAATACACTCCCCTCAGTATGTAATTGGACAGTGAAGAAAAATGACAAGCCAAATGCTACAATGCCTGTAAGCTGACCACTCGTTGTCGTTCCAGTTACACTTCGACAAGAGATACTGAGGTTGGCTCATGATGTTACTATGGCAGGCCATCTTGGGGTCAACAAGACGTATGACCGTACTTTTGTTTCACAGTAGATTTGTTTAAGCCCACCAAGAAACACCTGATTTATCACACAGAATTCATTAATAAGCTGGGTAGAAAATGAATCTGTTTAAGTCATAAGTAAAGACCTTTCAAAAATAGGCTGGCATGATTGACTGTGACAGCCCCCACCCTGGAGAGCAGCTCTCCTACCTAGGAAAATCACCTGTTGTTTGGGTATCGTTATGTATATATGCCCTCCTATTGTTGAATTGTTTAGATTTTAAAAAATGTTGTTTCAAAAAACCCTGCAGAGACACACACACACCAGGATAGATCAAATGCCTACACATGCTTTAACATATACAGATGCACTATCTTGTTAAATAAACACCAACTAAAGCGTGACAGCTTCAAAGGAATAGACGCACTATATGCATCAATTAACACTCACTCTAAGGCGTGAGAACAGGAACAGGATGCCCATATATGGGCATAACCACGTGATAACTTCCCGCCATGTCCTGACCGGATTCCCAAATATGAGCATTTACACGTCATCCGGACATAGGGTCATAAATCAAACGTTTGACGTGTGCTGTCTACTTTATTCTCTCTCATGTAGATAACATGGGTGGTGGAGCACATAACAATGTAATTTATTTGGAATCGTTTGTACTGTGGGGCAAAAAAAGTATTTAGTCAGCCACCAATTGTGCATGTTCTCCCAATTTAAAATATGAGAGAGGCCTGTAATTTCCATCATAGGTACACTTCAACTATGACAGACGAAATTAGAAGAAAAAAATCCAGAAAATCACATTGTAGGATTTTTAATTAATTTATTTGCAAATTGTGGTGGAAAATAAGTACTTGGTCAATAACAAAAGTTTATCTCAATACTTTGTTATATACCCTTTGTTGGCAATGACAGAGGTCAAACGTTTTCTGTAAGTCTTCACAAGGTTTTCACACACTGTTGCTGGTATTTTGGCCCATTCCTCCATGCAGATCTCCTCTAGAGCAGTGATGTTTTGGGGCTGTTGCTGGGCAACACGGACTTTCAACTCCCTCCAAAGATTTTCTATGGGGTTGAGATCTGGAGACTGGCTAGGCCACTCCAGGACCTTGAAATGCTTCTTACGGCCACTCCTTCATGTTGCCCGGGCGGTGTGTTTGGGATCATTGTCATGCTGAAAGACCCAGCCACGTTTCATCTTCAATGCCCTTGCTGATGGAAGGAGGTTTTCACTCAAAATCTCACGATACATGGCCCCATTCATTCTTTCCTTTACACGGATCAGTCGTCCTGGTCCCTTTGCAGAAAATCAGCCCCAAAGCATGATGTTTCCACCCCCATGCTTCACAGTAGGTATGGTGTTCTTTGGATGCAACTCAGCATTCTTTGTCCTCCAAACACGATGAGTTGAGTTTTTACCAAAAAGTTATATTTTGTTTTCATCTGACCATATGACATTCTCCCAATCGTCTTCTGGATCATCCAAATGCTCTCTAGCAAACTTCAGATGGGCCTGGACATGTACTGGCTTAAGCAGGGGGACACGTCTGGCACTGCAGGATTTGAGTCCCTGGCGGGGACTCAAGTCCTGTGTGTCACTGATGGTAGGCTTTGTTACTTTGGTCCCAGCTCTCTGCAGGTCATTCACTAGGTCCCCCCGTGTGGTTCTGGGATTTTTGCTCACCGTTCTTGTGATCATTTTGACCCCACGGGGTGAGATCTTGCGTGGAGCCCCAGATCGAGGGAGATTATCAGTGGTCTTGTTTGTCTTCCATTTCCTAATAATTGCTCCCACAGTTGATTTCTTCAAACCAAGCTGCTTACCTATTGCAGATTCAGTCTTCCCAGCCTGGTGCAGGTCTACAATTTGGTTTCTGGTGTCCTTTGACAGATCTTTGGTCTTGGCCATAGTGGAGTTTGGAGTGTGAATGTTTGAGGTTGTGGACAGGTGTCTTTTAATCTTGCTTGTTTGTAGGTGACCAAATACTTATTTTCCACCATAATTTGCAAATAAATTCATTAAAATCCTACAATGTGATTTTCTGGATTTTTTTTCTACTTTGAGTCCTTCTTACATCAGCTGATGTCTCAAAGTGCTGTACATAAACCCAGCCTAAAACCCCAAACAGCAAGCAACGCAGGTGTAGATGCACGGTGGCTAGGAAAAACTCCCTAGAAAGGCCAGAAACTAGGAAGAAACCTAGAGAGGAACCAGGCTATGGGGGGTGGCCAGTCCTCTTCTGGCTGTGCCGGGTGGAGATTATAACAGAACATGGCCAAGATGCTCAAATGTTCATAGATGACCAGCAGGGTCAAATAATAATAATCACAGTGGTTGTCGAGGGTGCAACAGGTCAGCACCTCAGGAGTAAATGTCAGTTGGCTTTTCATAGCCGATCATTCAGAGTATCTCTACCGCTCCTGCTGTCTCTAGAGTTGAAAACAATCATGTCCCTCGCTCTCTCCCCCACCCCCCTCTCTCTCCCCCACTCCCTCCCTTTCATCTCACCACTCTCTCCCACCCCCTCTCTCTCTCTTCCCTCACCACACTTCTCTCTCCCCCCAACCCCCATCTCTCTCTGTCCCTCCACCCTGCCATCTCTCCTCCCTACCACCCAAAATCCATTTTTTTCAACAATTTGCTTTAAAAAAGAACACTAATTTACGCATTGCTTACTAAACTTTGTTTTTACTAATCACCTTTTTGTACGGCGCATTGTTAAAGAAATATGTTAAATAAAATCATACTGTCAAGATATATCACAAGATGTGGTATGAGTAAAAGCTGTGTGCAGAGAGCAGATAGTGATATAAAGTTTATTCTCCGGTGAACAAAATAAACACGGTCAACCCAAATACACACAGGGTGAAATTATCCAACACAGGATAACAGACTAACCGGAGAATAAGAAACACAATAACACCGACAGACGAAATGAATGACAAAATAAACAATCCTGCACAAAACAAGGGCGGGACAACCTACATATTATACAGACACTAATTAACTAAACAACACACAGGTGAAACCAATCAGACAAAACCAACAGATACACGAAAAGGGATCGGTAGTGGCTAGTAGGACGGTGACGACGACCGCCGAGCACGGCGGAAGTCGTGACAGTGTGCGTGAAGGGTCTAGACGCCTGGCTGAAATAGTGCCTGTTGTGTTCAGTGATTTAAGCAAATAAACATTGGGGTGATTCATTGAAGTTTTACGGTATTTGAATGTCTGTAGAAACAACATTATTCCTTTCAACATGTATAAGTTAATATGCAGTTTGTTTCCTATTAATTTAAAGTAATGAACATGGTTTAGTCAAGTATATTACTTCAAGCCTCAATTCTTTTGACGAACCAAAGCAGCACCAATGAGTTAGCCAGCCAACTTTGAAAAACAACCAAAGTAAAGACAGATTTTCAGGTACATTAAAAAAGCTAAACATCAATATATGTTTTGCGTTGTTGAGTCAATTAGGCCATGTCCATTTCAAGCGTATCTTTTTTTTTATATAAAAAGTTATTTAGGGAAGTTTGTGGCTAACTCATTGATCCTGCTTTGCACTATACCCAATCTGGTCTTTTCTCAATAGAAGAAAAGCTGTAAGTGTTTTCATTTCATTGTGCAGTGACCATTCAAATGGGTGACAGAATCACTTGTTAAAACATTGAGAAAGAGTTGGCAAAGAATGTAAGTTCATGTATGAACAGTTTATAGAATATAAATAAATGCAAAATATTTTTTTGTTTGGAACACAGACATCACACAAGCAACCCAGAAGCAGGTCCTTTTGGCTGAAATAGTTGGCTGAAATACAATTCACACACACACAAACACTTCATGTTTCTAAAGGATTTCTTTATTCAGACGATGGGTACTTCTATGGGACCCCATATGGCTCCTAACTATGCTAATTTGTATGTGGGTTACATGGAGAAACATCCATTTTCAATCCCTTCAAAAATGTCAATGTACTGTTTCCAAATAATAATTTTAAAAAATTGAACACTTTTTGTTCTATGGAGGGTTGATGCAAAACAGATCCAGGCATTCCATGCTTTTCTTTTGTTCTGATCACCTGATATCTCCTATGCAATCTGACACCTGTCAAATCAGTTTCCTTGATCTTCTGATTTTGAGTGAGGACAATGTTCTATACACTTATCTTTACAGGAAACCTACTGAACATAACAGTGTGTTGAGGGCTGATAGTTGTCACACACTTCCCCTTGGAAAACAGTTTGCCCTACAGCCAATTGTCGAATCAAAAGAATTTGCAAAAGAACTGTCAGATTGCGACAGAAATATGGCTGAGACGCAAAGAAAATTCAAGGAGGATGGTACAAAAATGGTCAGATTAATACTGACATTGAGAAAATTCTAAACAGAGACATGATCTCTTTCATGGACAGTCTCGCAAAAATAAGCATTCTAAATACCCGCTACTCAAAGTGCTCTGAACAAATTAAGGGAATTGTTCAAACATTGGCACATTCTAAGATCCGATGACAGTATCCGTAATGTGTTTTTGGACCCTCCCTTGGTTGGAATCTCACAGGGCAGAAATCTCAGAGATCAGTTGGTAAACTCTGATTTACCACCTCAAAATATCCCTTCACAACATGTATTTGCACCTCTACCAGATGGAAACTAAAAGTGTAATAGCTGCACTCAATACAATGGCACTTGCAAATGTAGATCCTGCAAACACCCCCTAACAGGAAAAAATATCCCAAAGAAAGGTGTTATCATGCGCTCCACTAAGGCAGTTATTTTATCTTATAACTTGTCCTTGCGGTAAACAAATTGGGTTAAAAAAAGTGTGAAATAAAACTACAAATCTCCGAGCATCGTTAGGTGCAAAAACACAACTTACCCACTTTTCAATTTATTGTTCAAATGAGAGGCTGCCTGGATCTTTCATTTAAAGACTCTTGCTCCCTTCAGTCTCAACATTGGCTTCAGATCAAAGTCATTCTTGTGATTTTTCTATTCATTGTTAATGTTTGTAGGCCTATGTAGCCCAATTGTATCTATTATCGTATGCTATGCATTAATGTTTTTGTATGTTCTTATATCTGAGAATATACCAATGATGTCAATCCACCCGGTCATGATTAGACACCTGTGTGCGTCCTTTGACACTTTATAAACTAGTGGCCCGCCCTGTTTGTCATGATACCCTGATGACGACCGATTGTCTGTTGAATAGTTGGTTATTACATTATTGCATATGAGCTCCTAGAGTGTGCGGCTCTCCTTTTCTTTTTCAAAAACCCCAAACCCAGCAGCTTTCACGCTCAGTTTCCTGTGTGTATCAAGAATGGTCCACCACCCAAAGAACATCTATCCAACTTGACAACTGTGGGAAGAATTGGAGTCTAAATGGGCCATTATCACTGTGGAACGCTTTCGACACCTTGTAGAGTCCATGCCCCAACACATTGAGGCTGTTCTGAGGGCAAAAGGGGGTGCAACTCAATATTAGTATTGTGTTCCTAACGTTTGGTATACTCAGTGTATATTGCACAAATGAGAAGGGAATGCTCTTTCTCAGTTCCTTGCATCCTCACCGCCTTCTCAAAACTCATTGGAAAAGGTCAGAGGAGGCTTGGACTTCCTCCTCCAATATGGTTGAGGAGGCGAGGAGATCCGATTCAAGGAATTGAGAGTTACAGCATGGGTAAATACCTGAACAGGTTCTCATCTGCTTCTCCAGGTCATGGGGTAGTGGTGGTGGAGTGGAGGGGTGTGGTGAGGTGTTCTGGAGGGGGTGGGTTGAAGTGCAACTCGTGTCAGCCTGCAGGAACCTGGCCCTTCATAAGGAGTTGCTAGGGCATAATGAGCAAAGTAAAGCCCCCCTAGCCAAACCCGGACGACGGGGGAACAGTTGTGCTCCGTCCTATGGCACTCCCAACCACAGCCGGTTGTGGCACAGCCCAGGAATGAACCAGTGCCTTAGACCGCTGCGCCACTCGGGAGGTCCCCCAACTTATTTTCATTTACAGTGAAATGTGACTTAAGTTAACGACAACTTCATCATCATCTAATCTGTCCAGGTCATCCAGTTTACCTTGGAAACTTGGCACAGACTGATGCATAGAGACTAACTACACAGGGGAAAACATCAACCTGAACCGGTTTGAATGTGGGTGGCTCAACTCAAATTTGACTATAAAAGGATACATCATCCAGGGTCAGTCATTGCATTTCAAGAGCCAAGACAGGTAATAACTTAGCAACCTATGATTAGAAACCATTTCATGTATACAATACAAAGGTTGTACTTTCAGATGAACCTGATTTAAGATTAAAGTAATTGTTTCTCTGAAGTGTAAATATGATATGTTTCTTTCCAGACTCGGCCGTGATTCCCACAAAAATATAGAACCTTCTTCAAACAGACAAAGGTAAGAGTAATGTCTATTGTATCTCTGGAATATTTTATCTTGGTAGGGAATATCAAATGTACTCATTGACGTTAGTCAATAACACACAGAATTATAAGATGATTGATTAACTTTACACTCGAGGGGAAAAGGCCAAATTTCTAACAGAATCAATGTATTTATTTATTTGTCATGGACAAGGCACATCAATGAACTTTTCTGTAAATGTGTCAGATTTTGTCTGCTGGATAATATGAATCTGTAGTCCCAGGGCAGATAGATACAAACATTGAGGAAAGCATCATAAACTTTTCACAATAAACTTCCCCAAACATTCCAGTCCTTGGATCAGAGGTTCTCAAATTTGGGTCCACGGATCCCCAGGAGGTACTGCAGGGGGTCCGCTACCAGATCTTAAAATATAAAATATTTCAAAACATTTCTTTCTCTGCCCCATGATAAAATATGTTGACTGGAAGGAAATTAGCTTGAAAACTGCATCACTTTCTCCAATGCCAAGAGGCAGTGTAACGGCGTTCGTCTGTTGAAAGAGAGTCGGACCGAAATGCAGCGTGTAGGTTACTCATGTGCTTTAATAAAGGAAATAGCGATACATGAAATAACTGTGCGAATACAAAACAACAAACGGAACGTGAAACTATACAGCCTATCTGGTGAATACACAAAGACAGGTACAATCACCCACGAAATACAACGTGAACTCAGGCTACCTAAATACGGTTCCCAATCCGAGACAACGAGAAGCACCTGACTCTTAATTTAGAACCGCCTCAGGCAGCCAAGCCTAACAACACCCCTACTCAACCGCAATCCCAATAATACAAAACCCCAATACGAAATACAACACATAAACCCATGTCACACCCTGGGGCCTGTTGCACAAAACTAGGATAAGGGATTAAGCGAGGATATCTTGGTGATCCTGGCTCAATTGATCCGTAATCCGGTTGCACTAAAGATGGATAGGGGGCAGGAGGATATGTTATGGTATAAATTACCATGGAGATTTATTCTGTGGAGCTAGCCTGCTCCAGACCAGGCTAAATTCCAGGATCTATTTAATCTCATCCCTAATGTCAGTCAGCAGTCACCACAAATGGAAACCAATAGTTATTTCACTGCTCACTATACATTGTTATCACATATAACTAGACCCACTGTTATTATTTAAACGTTTGTGATCATTAATTTCAATGATTTTGGATAAAAAAATGATGTTTAGATGATGTTGCTATCATTAGATAATTTACAGTTTCCCATAGACTATAAGGCTATATATAAAATGATAGAATATTAGGGCCACAGAGGGAAAAAAACACAAGTCATAATATTGTAACCAGTTGTTTTAAAGGAGGACAGTTGTTAAAATGACAGATGTGGGGCATTTCGTGAAATTGTACTTCAGTATGGTTTCATAAACAAAGACATGCTGATGTGCCAGAATATTAAGTATCACATTGTCATAAGTATCAAAACTGTAAAAACAATATGTAGCTTTTCTGCAGAAAGAACCAGCCTCATAAATGTATGACTTTATCCTTTTTCTTCAGTGTGGCCCTAGTACTCTGTCATATAAACAAATACACATTCCATATGAATATAAAAACACAATGTGTAACATTATGTTCCTTTATTGAATAAGGACAAAACAAAGCAGGTAAACCATCAGCTCCTTTTTCGAAACTGAAGTCACAGTGACTCTACAAGATGGAAAGCACAGAATCCAAGCATATTATACAAAATGATACATACACATTCAAAGGTCTGTATATAACACACCCTGCATGTCTGCACACTAAAATAAATGCAGGACAAATCCATACACATCAACTGAACAGACAAATGAATGGATGCAGTAGCCTCCCTGCAGCCTTGTATTACACAGTATACCGCACAAACATCATAAGAGGCCAAATTCGTCAAAAAACGAACCCAAAAAAAACCAAATTCCTCTGCCACCGCAGGACATATTTAACCAAAATTGAAAGCACACATACTAACTAAAATAATTCAACACATATTGGTCCCTCAGCAGCCGACCACTGTCGTCATCAGGGAAGATTGCCGGATTGTCCCAGTCCATGGCTGGTGGCACTCTGGGGCCCTCTCCTTCCTCAGGCAGGCCACATTGTGGAGGACAGCACAAGCCACAGTAATATCACATGCCCTAACAGGGCTGACCCTTAATTTGTGAAGGCAGTGAAAGCGTGCCTTCAGGAGGCCAAAGGTCATTTCAACTCTGGCCCTGGTCCTGGCATGGGCATGGTTGTAGGCCTGCTGTGCTTCCTGGGGGTCTGTGAAAGGTGTCAGGAGAAAAGGCTGGCAGCCATACCCCTGTCTCCCAGCAACACACCAGAGAATTCACCTGTCAACACAAAATCTCATCATTACTACCTCATAAACACAGTGATATTCTTGACACAGCCATGATGGTTATAAATAGGGGTTGTGTGGCTTACCTTGTGATAGGCACTGATAGATTTCAGAGGCCCGAAAGATTCTGGAGTCATGGACTGAGCCAGGCCATTTTGCCACAACATTGCTGATCACACAGTCAGCATTGCAGACCATCTGAAATCATAAGATGAGGAATATTACACCAATCAATGCACATCACTGGCAATGCAGAGTGTTCGTCAATGGACAATATCAAAAAGTTATGTTCACCTGAACATTAATGCTGTGAAAGGATTTCCTATTCACAAAATCGGCCTCATGGGCACCTGAGGGGCTTTTATCCTTATGTGTGTGCAGTCCACTGCACCAATGACATTGGGAAACCTGTCACACAAAGTAATGAGTATCCTACTATGTGTTAACAGTTGTCCTGTAATTTGTAGATCCTCTTACCTGCAATCCTATAGAACTCCTCTTTGATGTCACAGAGTCTTCTGTGGCCAGGGAAGGAGATGAAGACATCTGCTAATGCTTTGATAGCCAGACACACACTCCTTATTGTGCGGCAAATTGTGGCCTTGTTCAGCTGTTCTGCATCCCCCACTGAGTACAGGAAGGCTCCACTAGCAAAAAGCGCAAGGCCACACAAACCATTTGCTCCACACTCAGTGCATGGCTCCGTGCAGTGCGGTGCTTAATCCTGGGACCCAGTAGTCTGCATAGATACCTGATGCCATCTGCAGAAAACCTGTATCTTTCATATAGATGGTCATCAGGGAAGGCCAGTGGGTCCAACCGGTCCCTGAAGACCCTTTCTCGCCTGAAGGCTCTCCTCAGCACAAGTGCTTCTTCATCCACCATCTCGCACGAATGGGCATGCCATTGTCAGAGCAGAAAGGAACACACAATTTTGGGCCTTCATATAGGCCAGTGGCCACACCTGGTGCTGGGGGGGTGGGCAAAAGAGGGCGATGCCTTATAACGATGACTTGGTTGTACTGATTGCTGGGAAAATAAAAAAAACTTAGAAAGATGCCACCGTCCTGTGTGCTCACAATAAGAGCTCATATGTCATGGCTCACTTGACTTTACGAGAATATACCTCATTTTTATTTTGAGCTGTGTCATCTTCTTGGAGCTGGGGGAGGAAAGAAAAATAATGATTAATACATTTGTGTTACAGTTAGCATACAGTGTACATTGAAGGCATATCTCACCTCCCTCTCAAGTTTTTTTATTTCAAGGTCCAGTTTCCTAATTGTCCTCTTTTTATTTCGGACTCCAGTGCAAGATTTTCCATCTTTTTCTTCTTGTACTGAATGTCTATGTCTGCCAGTTCTATTTGGCGCCGGAGGTGGTTGCCATACAACTTTCTGATAGCTTGTGAGCTCTGTGAACACAATACAATTAGCGCAGCTGGAATTTGGCAGGATGTGGTGTCCTTTTATTAATACGCACTATGTTGCCAGGCTGGTTTTCCCACTGTATAGCATCTGGGTCCTGTAAAAGAAATTAGATTTTTGATTTTGATGAGGACTCCTCACCATTGTAGAGTAAATAGTACTTTCACCGTCTTAACATGATACCTCATGCCTTCTGGAATCAGAGAGATGGTCTCCTCCTCATCATCGTCTCCATCATGTGCTGTTGCTGCTGCACTGGGGCCTTCACCCTATCACATTTAATCGGATTCATATTGAAGCTAGTAGACAAGACATGCCAGGCCTACAGTATGCCTTTGATGGAGTACTCACTGGATCAGCATCGTCTGGTGCTTGTGCTGGTGGCTCTAACAGGAACACAGTGCTGCCAGGCACTGCAAGGCAATAGGTAAACCAAAGTCAGACAGTCCAAATTGATTCAATATGAATGTGGTTGTATCCCATGTAGAGATGGAAGGACATACCTTGAATGAAGCGGGTGGCATCTTGGGAGGAACCTATGCTCGTCTCTTTCCCCCCAGGGATCCCCTCTAAGACGGGCCTGCCTTTATTTAGCTCCAAGGCCATGTCCTCTGCTGGGGTAAGGTCAGCCTTTGGTGACCCACCACCCGTGCCTTGTCTGTGGGTATTCTTTTTCACTGCTAAAACAGTACAGACAATGTGTTCTGCAGAATGTTCTTGTATTTGATTTTGACCTGCTGCCATGTCCGTTTTGGCCCGTTCATGTTTAAACTACACACACACACACACACACACATTTAATGGAGTCACACTGCAAAAAATTACTTGGTATTTTTGTCTTGTTTTCAGTAAAAATATCAAAAAATGTATCATAGCTTTATACAGTGTGATGGAGTTACTTTACACAATTTCACTCATATCTGCAGTGCATTTCAATTAAAAATTTAACCGTTTCATAATTACAGTACAACTGCATTTTTGGAGATGTGAATTAAATATTTGATTTGTAATTGTGATGTTTCAGCGGAGCGGTGAGTGTGTAATTGTGCACTACTTACGCATTCAGGCGGTCTGCAATACTTTGCGGACATGGACATGGCAGCAGGTCAAAATCAAATACAAGAACATTCTGCAGAACACATTGTCTGTACTGTTTTAGCAGTGAAAAAGAATACCCACAGACAAGGCACGGGTGGTGGGTCACCAAAGGCTGACCTTACCCCAGCAGAGGACATGGCCTTGGAGCTAAATAAAGGCAGGCCCGTCTTAGAGGGGATCCCTGGGGGGAAAGAGACGAGCATAGGTTCCTCCCAAGATGCCACCCGCTTCATTCAAGGTATGTCCTTCCATCTCTACATGGGATACAACCACATTCATATTGAATCAATTTGGACTGTCTGACTTTGGTTTACCTATTGCCTTGCAGTGCCTGGCAGCACTGTGTTCCTGTTAGAGCCACCAGCACAAGCACCAGACGATGCTGATCCAGTGAGTACTCCATCAAAGGCATACTGTAGGCCTGGCATGTCTTGTCTACTAGCTTCAATATGAATCCGATTAAATGTGATAGGGTGAAGGCCCCAGTGCAGCAGCAACAGCACATGATGGAGACGATGATGAGGAGGAGACCATCTCTCTGGATTCCAGAAGGCATGAGGTATCATGTTAAGACGGTGAAAGTACTATTTACTCTACAATGGTGAGGAGTCCTCATCAAAATCAAAAAATCTAATTTCTTTTACAGGACCCAGATGCTATACAGTGGGAAAACCAGCCTGGCAACATAGTGCGTATTAATAAAAGGACACCACATCCTGCCAAATTCCAGCTGCGCTAATTGTATTGTGTTCACAGAGCTCACAAGCTATCAGAAAGTTGTATGGCAACCACCTCCGGCGCAAATAGAACTGGCAGACATAGACATTCAGTACAAGAAGAAAAAGATGGAAAATCTTGCACTGGAGTCCGAAATAAAAAAGAGGACAATTAGGAAACTGGACCTTGAAATAAAAAAACTTGAGAGGGAGGTGAGATATGCCTTCAATGTACACTGTATGCTAACTGTAACACAAATGTATTAATCATTATTTTTCTTTCCTCCCCAGCTCCAAGAAGATGACACAGCTCAAAATAAAAATGAGGTATATTCTCGTAAAGTCAAGTGAGCCATGACATATGAGCTCTTATTGTGAGCACACAGGACGGTGGCAGCTTTCTAAGGTTTTTTTTATTTTCCCAGCAATCAGTACAACCAAGTCATCGTTATAAGGCATCGCCCTCTCTTTTGCCCACCCCCAGCACCAGGTGTGGCCACTAGCCTATATGAAGGCCCAAAATTGTGTGTTCCTTTCTGCTCTGACAATGGCATGCCCATTCGTGCGAGATGTGGTGGATGAAGAAGCACTTGTGCTGAGGAGAGCCTTCAGGCGAGAAAGGGTCTTCAGGGACCGGTTGGACCCACTGGCCTTCCCTGATGACCATCTATATGAAAGATACAGGTTTTCTGCAGATGGCATCAGGTATCTATGCAGACTACTGGGTCCCAGGATTAAGCACCGCACTGCACGGAGCCATGCACTGAGTGTGGAGCAAATGGTTTGTGTGGCCTTGCGCTTTTTTGCTAGTGGAGCCTTCCTGTACTCAGTGGGGGATGCAGAACAGCTGAACAAGGCCACAATTTGCCGCACAATAAGGAGTGTGTGTCTGGCTATCAAAGCATTAGCAGATGTCTTCATCTCCTTCCTGGCCACAGAAGACTCTGTGACATCAAAGAGGAGTTCTATAGGATTGCAGGTAAGAGGATCTACAAATTACAGGACAACTGTTAACACATAGTAGGATACTCATTACTTTGTGTGACAGGTTTCCCCAATGTCATTGGTGCAGTGGACTGCACACACATAAGGATAAAAGCCCCCTCAGGTGCCCATGAGGCCGATTTTGTGAATAGGAAATCCTTTCACAGCATTAATGTTCAGGTGAACATAACTTTTTGATATTGTCCATTGACGAACACTCTGCATTGCCAGTGATGTGCATTGATTGGTGTAATATTCCTCATCTTATGATTTCAGATGGTCTGCATTGCTGACTGTGTGATCAGCAATGTTGTGGCAAAATGGCCTGGCTCAGTCCATGACTCCAGAATCTTTCGGGCCTCTGAAATCTATCAGTGCCTATCACAAGGTAAGCCACACAACCCCTATTTATAACCATCATGGCTGTGTCAAGAATATCACTGTGTTTATGAGGTAGTAATGATGAGATTTTGTGTTGACAGGTGAATTCTCTGGTGTGTTGCTGGGAGACAGGGGGTATGGCTGCCAGCCTTTTCTCCTGACACCTTTCACAGACCCCCAGGAAGCACAGCAGGCCTACAACCATGCCCATGCCAGGACCAGGGCCAGAGTTGAAATGACCTTTGGCCTCCTGAAGGCACGCTTTCACTGCCTTCACAAATTAAGGGTCAGCCCTGTTAGGGCATGTGATATTACTGTGGCTTGTGCTGTCCTCCACAATGTGGCCTGCCTGAGGAAGGAGAGGGCCCCAGAGTGCCACCAGCCATGGACTGGGACAATCCGGCAATCTTCCCTGATGACGACAGTGGTCGGCTGCTGAGGGACCAATATGTGTTGAATTATTTTAGTTAGTATGTGTGCTTTCAATTTTGGTTAAATATGTCCTGCGGTGGCAGAGGAATTTGGGTTTTGGGTTCGTTTTTTGACGAATTTGGCCTCTTATGATGTTTGTGCGGTATACTGTGTGTAATACAAGGCTGCAGGAGGCTACTGCATCCATTCATTTGTCTGTTCAGTTGATGTGTATGGATTTGTCCTGCATTTATTTTAGTGTGCAGACATGCAGGGTGTGTTATATACAGACCTTTGAATGTGTATGTATCATTTTGTATAATATGCTTGGATTCTGTGCTTTCCATCTTGTAGAGTCACTGTGACTTCAGTTTCGAAAGGAGCTGATGGTTTACCTGCTTTGTTTTGTCCTTATTCAATAAAGGAACATAATGTTACACATTGTGTTTTTATATTCATATGGAATGTGTATTTGTTTATATGACAGAGTACTAGGGCCACACTGAAGATAAAGTCATAAATTTATGAGGCTGGTTCTTTCTGCAGAAAAGCTACATATTGTTTTGATACTTATGACAATGTGATACTTAATATTCTGGCACATCAGCATGTCTTTGTTTATGAAACCATACTGAAGTACAATTTCACGAAATGCCCCACATCTGTCATTTTAACAACTGTCCTCCTTTAAAACAACTGGTTACAATATTATGACTTGTGTTTTTTTCCCCTCTGTGGCCCTAATATTCTATCATTTTATATATAGCCTTATAGTCTATGGGAAACTGTAAATTATCTAATGATAGCAACATCATCTAAACATCATTTTTTTATCCAAAATCATTGAAATTAATGATCACAAACGTTTAAATAATAACAGTGGGTCTAGTTATATGTGATAACAATGTATAGTGAGCAGTGAAATAACTATTGGTTTCCATTTGTGGTGACTGCTGACTGACATTAGGGATGAGATTAAATAGATCCTGGAATTTAGCCTGGTCTGGAGCAGGCTAGCTCCACAGAATAAATCTCCATGGTAATTTATACCATAACATATCCTCCTACCCCCTATCCATCTTTAGTGCAACCGGATTACGGATCAATTGAGCCAGGATCACCAAGATATCCTGGCTTAATCCCTTATCCTAGTTTTGTGCAACAGGCCCCTGGCTTAATGAATCCGTGTCTGCTCATCCTGGCTTGGTCTTTGTGCAACCAATTAAGCCTGGACGCACATGTTTTGGCTTCATTGAGCTCAGCTGAGTCATTTATCCCGGATGTCTTAATTCTACTTTTGTGCAACAGGCCCCTGGTTTTCAACCATCTTTTCATTTGTGTTTAAGGAAATACAGGAGTGCGATTATGAAAACCACATGATCATTTTACCGAATGGCATTGGTTCAAATGAGGAACTTAAAACTCGTGACTCTCTCTACTGCAGTGCCATTGATGTGGATCAGGACATGTTCCCTCCTCTTTTTCCTAAAGTCAACAATCAACTCCTTTGTTTTGCTGACTTTGAGGGATAGGTTGTTGTCATGACACCATAGTACCAGTTCACTTACCTCCTTCCTATAGGCTGACGCTTGGTTGTTGGTTATCAGGCCTACAACCGTGGTGTTGTCAACAAACTTGATGATGGAGTTGGTGTGGTGCAAAGCAATGAATTTGTGGTTGAACAGGGAGTACAGCAGAGGGCTGAGGACACACCCCTGTGTTAAAAGTCAGTGTGGGGGAGGCGCTGTTTCCAATCCTCACAGCTTGTGGTCTGCCCGTCAGGAAGTCAATGATCCAGTTGCAGAGGGTTGTGTCCAGACCCAGGGTTCTGAGCTTGTGTTGGTGTTGTGTTGAGTGCTGAACTTTAGTAAATGAACAGCATTAGTTCAATAAAAGGTCAAATAAAAAATTAAATTAAATAAAAACATTCTCACACAGGTGTTCCTCTTGTCCAGTTGTGTTTTGGCTGTGTTAATAACGATGAAAATGGCATATTCTGTGGATCTGTTGGCAAATTGGACTGTTTCCAGTGTTCCTGGCATGCTGGCCTTGATGTGGGCCATGACCAGCCTCTCAAAGCACTTCATGATGACCAAAGTGAGTGGGACGGGGAAATAGTCATTTGGGCATGTCACCTTGTTTTTCTTGGGAACTGGAACGATGGTGGTCTCCTTGAAGCTGGTGGGGGACTACAGCCTGGGACAGATTGAAGATGTCTGAGAAGATGCCCGCCAGCTGGTCAGCCCACACTCTGAAGAGGTGGCCAGGGATGCCATCTGGGCCAGAGGCTTTGTGAGTATTCACTCTTTTGAGAGTTTTCGTCACATCAGGCTTGGAAAGCGAATGCACCTGGTCGTAATCTGTGGTCCTTGCCACAAGCCACATGAGTCTGAGTTTTCGAACATCAATTCAAGTTTGAGTCTGTATTGTCTTTTTGCATCCCTAATGGTTTTGTGGAGGTCGTATCTGCTTGCCTTGTACACGTCGGGGTCTGTTCTGCTGAATGCAGTATGGGCTCTCAGTATTGTACGAGTATCTCCGTTAATCCAGGCGTTTTGGAAGGGGTGAACAGGAGCTTGCAATGTTTTCCACTTCGGTACACCACACATTTTTGATGCGGAAACAGAAGCCGTCATTTTACCAATTCGGAATATGGAGAAGCCGGCTGCTTGAATAGCAGAGTCCAATGTATTTTCCATAAGCCAAGTCTCTGTAAAAGCAAATACATAGCATTTTCTGATGTCCCTCTGCGATGGAAGCCTTGATCTGAGTTCACAAAGTTTATTTTCCAGCTATCGGACATTAGCCATCAGGATCCCTGGACGACAAGGCAGTGTAGCCTATCTTTTCAGCCTAGCTTGGAATCCCTGTTTCATTCCTCTTCTTCATCATCAACTTTGCCTTAGGTTAATCTCGGCCAGGAGCAACAGGTACACCCACTGTGTGGGGAACAAAGTAGTGAATGTAGTATTTCAGATCTGGGAGGCTGCGAGATAAGTGAGTAGTTTACGATTCATGATCCAGAAGTGTTTGTTGGTCGTAGGAAACTATTGCACAAACATTCTGTGCAAACAAAGTAATAATTAATACAAACATAGCCGTAAAAAAGCGAAATCGGACAGGAACCGTCAAGACAAGCGTCCTCCTCAGTGCCCCCATCTTTTAGCTTGTGAACCATATGTCAGATTTATTCCAGACTTTGTATTTAGACTCATTACAGCAGTTTACAATGTCCACACTCTGTAGATATCGAATTAGCATAATAGCAAAATCCCCATAAAAATCTGTCTGTTTAAGATAGAGATATGTGTTATTGCAAGGACTGGGTCTCAATCCACTGCATCGACTGCTTCAGCCTTCGACCATCAGACATGGCGGAAATCGGTCATCTCACGGAAATGTTTCTAGTGTTGTAACGGTTTGGCCCACAAACTACTATGACCCCTATATGCAACGATGAAGTCCTCCCGAACACGATGTTATTCTTCGCTCTACGACCCACAGAAGCGCCACGGGACTCGTGTGAATTCGGTACCGCCGATCTGGCAAATTCTGTCTGTACCGTATGATCAGTTTGGGCTACACACTAATATGACCAATCTATGGAAAGGTGAAAGTTTTATTTTATGGTTGGTTATGACATCTACATACTGTAAGTTTCAAACCAACAAAACCCACCACACAAGGCAAAACATTCCATTACACCATATCATACTTGTCAATAGTATGATTATGTTATATAACATGTTCTTACCGTATTAAATTATCATTGTAAACCAACCCCAATGCTCTGGTGCTGATGCCTGGGATGAATGCAGGAGCAGATTTCAGGAGAAGGACACCCTCTTTTTGACTGATGACTGACAAGGACATGTAGTGACAGGCCTATTTGGCTTGTATGATTATGTTGGTCATAATGCTTCTTGACAGTGTGATAAAGTGCATTTTCTTAGTCCAATTAAAGGTATACAGAATGGTCATAATGCTTCATGACAGTGTTAAACTGTAGTTTCTACAAGTCATTTCAAATATTATAGAAGAAAAAAAATTACTGCAAAATATTCATTACAACAACAACAAAATTGCAAACGAAAGGAAACTTCTTGGAAGGGAAAAATACATTTGAATAAATGTGGGTTTTGACACTCTTATGTAGGTGGGGCGGCAGCGTAGCCTAGTGGTTAGAGCGGTGAGCTGATCCCCGAGCTGACAAGGTACAAATCTGTCGTTCTGCCCTGAACAACTGTTCCTAGGCCGTCAATGAAAATAAGAATGTGTTCTTAACTGACTTGCCTAGTCTAAAGGTCAAATAAAAATAAAATAAATAACCAGCCATGAAATAACGCAATATATACCAAAACAGAGGTAAATATATGGGTCATGACAGTGTTAAGACCATATTATCACAGGTTATGACATGTTATGTCAGCTGTTATGACATACAGTGTTATGACATGGTTATGACCTGTCATAATGTGTTATAACAGGGTGGGTGTCAAGTAAAGTGTTTACAAAGTTTATAAAGACTCTATACCATTGGTTTTTTACCTTCCAAAGTAAATTCATGTCCGTTGATATATCCATGATGGAAAATATATAGATGTTTACAGTATTCAGCATTTCTCAAACTATATATGTAAACTAGACAATACAATTTTGGATCAGTAGTTAGCAGTTTTTTAGCAGTTTAATTAAGTCATAGTTAAATGTATTGTTAACAAAATACAAGAAAAACATATAAAAATAAATGTGAATATAATATTATGAAAAGCAGATACTTATAGTGATATCTATATTATTATAATTTGTTTGAGTGATTTGTTGCAGGGAACAAGTGACTTTGTGCATTTCTTTACTGTACTCAGTCAATTGATTTATGTGCTAAAAATAAACCACATACTAGTGAAAATTGCACAAATGTGACTGAATTATTTTTATCAGAGGGTAGCACCAAGAAGCAAAAAACACATAGGCATGCTGTTGTATTTATCAGCAGGATGCAATGTCTGTAGATACATCCAACCAATGTCCAATCTATCAGATATATAAATTAAAGTCCAACAAAGTCAAAGATGTACTATAATCAGCCTTTTGTTTATAACCGTTAATGCCGTTTGACATTTTTACTGAAACATTATTGTCTCCTTTCTCAGAGTCCATACCACCTAACGAAGAACAACTAATATTCAGAAAATTGGTTCAGCTTGGGACGGGAGAGAACAAAGATGGCACACAACAAGGGGTCGTCCCTGTCCAACGCCCGTGGTCGTGAAATTTATGTTGGAAGTCAAATCAGGGATTCCATTTCCCTTCTGGATGTTTTGTACTCAAATGCATTAGAAGAAGAGGACATAGACTCAGCAGTAGCGAAAAAGGCAGAGGCAGATTTTTACAGAGGAGCCCCACCTCAATGGCTTAACTTCTGCTGGGCTGAAAGGGCAACGTCAGATGATAAAACTACCCCCTTTATCAAAAGAGATGGGTACACGGAGCTGATAGAAAATATTGAGGAACAGCTTAAGGGCGACCTGACTTCTACCATGAATCTGCTGCATCAGCCAGGCAGCGGAGGAACCACTCTGGCCAAGCAGGTGCTCTGGGATATGAGGAAAACACTCAGATGTGCTGTTCTAACAGGCCCTACCTCAGACATCACCGCTATCGCCAAGCAGGTGATTCACCTTTTCACTGCAGGCAGCCAAGGCCACCAGAACACTGTGCTCTTACTGCTGAATGATGTGTGTATTCAGAAGAATCTGCAGGATGCCATCATGAAAGAGATTACAGACTGAAACATTACAACCCACATGCCTGTGGTCATCATTTTAAACTGTGTGCGTAAGGCAGTTATCAAACAAGAAGACCCTAAAAAATCAAGAAATTTTATTCTCAGGGCGGAACTTTCTGAAGCAGAGAAACAACAGTTTGAGGAGAAACAGATTGAGATCAGTCGAAGCTACAGCAATGAACACAAACAGTTTCATGTCTTTAACATAATGCGAGAAAATTTTAATGAAGATTATGTTAAAGAAACGTGTGTCTTTTTAGATGTCAGGAAAAAAAGAAGGCCTAAAAAATCCCAGCTTCTTGCTTTCTTATCACTGGTGAATGCCTACGTTCCTGGATCCCACTTTCTGCAGTCTCAATGTCAGGCATTCCTGGGGCCTCCAGATCCCATTTATGGAGGCCCTTCCTTTGAGCAGCGAATGGAGCCTTTCACTCATCTGATAGTGACATTCCCTGCACGACAGGGACAAGACAAACATGTCCGCATGGCTCACCCACTGATTGCACAGCAGTGTGTTAAGGTATTGGCTATGGCAGGTGTGACCAGGAGTGATACAGCAAGGAAATTTCTGACTGACTTTTGTGGAGAAGAGGTGCAGCAACATTTGATGCCTGTCATCAAAGACATGCTAACTAAGAGGGAAATCACAGTGGACCATCAGCAGAATACAGGACATGTATGTGTTTTACAAAACAAACCAACAAAAAGGGAAATGGGAGAAGAGAGGAAAGACACGTTTTCCAGGTTGATTCACGATATTGAAGCCAATGAATCCAAAAGCAATTGTGTATCTGTTTTGCGATTAGCTTCAGAGAAAATCACGCAAAACCCATTTTTTCCTCAAGCTCTTGCTCGTTTCTTTTACCTTAGGATGGGGGAATATGGTGTAGCAGAGCAGTGGGCAAAAATAGCAAAAGACAGAGATCCTAAGAATTCTTTTGTTGCTGACACTCTGGGGCAAGTATACAAGAACCATTTAAATAGCAGGGTCCATGTTCCTTCCATCTCTGCACAAGACATATTGCAACTGGCAGTAAAGACCTTTGAGGCTTTCAAAGATGTGGAAAGGGCTGCTGAAAATGAGCAAGGAGCAGACATGCAAGATGATGGTATGACAAAAGTCTCTCACATCTTTAACAACAGAGGACTATTTGGATATCTACAGGTTGCCAACATCGTTTTTGACTCACTTGTCTCTCTTGACAATAACTGGCAAAAGGTCCTTACCATGGAAATATCTGCTGACTCCTTTTTCTTATCAATCAGACAGAAAAAGCTCTTCAAGTACAAGCCACTCATCATCAGCCTCAGGGATGAGGTGGAGAGGAAATGTGAGTTTTTTTTTATGGTTACCTGACGTACTCCAAGCCCAGCATGAAAAGAAATTAAACACATTACTTTCAGACTGCTGTCAAGAACTGCTACTGCAAATACGTGGGGACATGTACACCTATACACTCAGAGTCTGCAATAGGTGTACCCCTCCAGAAGCTCAAAGAAGAAAAGGCCATTGCCTTCCCTGGACTGCTTTGCTGTCTTGATAAGGGTTATGATGAATCTAACTTGAGCCAAATAACAAAATTGTGGGAGGAAATACAAGAATGTGAAAAAAAGAAAGATGGTGGTGGTGAGAATCAAGCTTCCCAAAACTTCATCCTTGCCAACATCATCTTAAGCAAAGTGGAAGCAGCATCTCCAATGCTTACCCCGTTGTCAATCCTAAGAAGCACTCTGGAGAGACATCTATTGGCCAATTACGGTAACCAAACCCCAGAGTTTTACCTCTTAGTCCTTTTGCTGTTTTGGCCCGAGGAGCATAAGAAAATAGGATTCAATATTGACCTCAATAAACGTATTATTGAGATGCAAGACTCCTACAACAACACATACAAGAAACATCTTCGCTCAAGGTACCTTCGCCCCCTTATTTTCCTGGGAAAGGGTGAGGGTTTGAGCAGATTGGTTCATAGATCAAAAATAGACAACCTATTCGTAGAGGAGAATCAAATGGCAAGGCAAGAGGCAAGGACAGACACTATAGATCAAAAGTGGAGCAGTGGTGAGGTGTGGAGAGAACCCAGTGTCCAGGACCTTCTTCTTCCAGTCAATGGAGTGGTTAGACAGCACAGGGTGTTTGCGTGTGTTGATGGCAAGGAGATTGAAGTCTGTGCCGACCAACAAAGCAAAGTTTGGAAGTCTGGAGACGTCTGCTTCTACCTTGGCTTCACCATTAGAGGTCCTGTGGCCTATGGCATACATTACCCATCCCATCACAGACATTTCTCCCATTCAGATAGGATGACAGGGGAGGTACCTCGTAAAATGTTGGAAGTACCTGACATCAAATCGATCAAAGACGGTAAGACAGTTACTGTATAGTCATATATTTCTCATTTTCATCTCTATTGTCTCTCACTAAAGTTAATTTACTTTTTGACACGAGTGACACAAGAGACTTCCAAACCCACTGACGATTAGTAAAGCTCAAACCAAGTTTAATCACCAAAAGGATAAGACATCTTCACACAGTCACTGGTATTTAACCCTTCCTCCTATGCTCCTACCCTTACACCTCTGAACAGCCAATACACCCCTGTTGCTAGACAGAATTTTAGTGATATCTGTTCTTCCTCACTTCATCTGACCTAACCTGACCTCTGCTCAAATTCCTCACTTCTCCCCAAGTCACAACTGTCATGTTGACATGTACCAGACTGTGGCCATTCTTCTTCCCATAGGATCCCTCATGTCTAACAATAACATATTCTGACTGAATGTAAACATTCTACATTCCCCTCTCTCCCTCAGTGAAATGAATACAGATACTTCATATTTTCAAGTTTAGAACTCAGAACCCATCACCACCAATTTACACGGGAGAAACAGTAACGCTGGGAGTATTTAATCATGGAGATTATTGTTAGCACTAAATATAATTCTTATGATATTTGTCATATCATTGATTTTACATTGCTTTGAGTACCAGGAAATTAAGACTGTACAGTCGTTGCCAAAAGATTTGAGAATGACGCAAATATTAATTTACACAAAGTTTGCTGCTTCAGTGTCTTTAGATAGTTTTGTCAGATGTTACTATGGAATACTGAAGTGTAATTACAAGCATTTCATAAGTGTCAAAGGCTTTTATTGACAATTACATGAAGTTGATGCAAAGAGTCAATATTTGCAGTGTTGACTCTTCTTTTTCAAGACCTCTGCAATCCACCCAAGCATGCTGTCAATTAACTTCTGGGCCACATCCTGACTGATGGCAGCCCATTCTTGCATAATCAATGCTTGGAGTTTGTCAGAAGTTGTGGGTTTTTTGTTTGTCCACCCGCCTCTTGAGGATTGACCACAAGTTCTCAATGAGATTAAGGTCTGGGGAGTTTCCTGGCCATGGACCCAAAATATCGATGTTTTGTTCCCCGAGCCACTTAGTTATCACTTTTGCCTTATGGCAAGGTGCTCCATCATGTTGGGAAAGGCATTGTTCATCACCAAACTGTTCCTGGATGGTTAGGAGAAGTTTCTCTAGGAGGATGTGTTGGTACCGTTCTTTATTCATGGCTGTGTTCTTAGGCAAAATTGTGAGTGAGCCCACTCCCTTGGCTGAGAAGCATCCCCACACATGAATGGTCTCAGGATGCTTTAATGTTGGCATGACACAGGACTGATGGTAGCGTTCACCTTGCCTTCTCCCGGATGCCCCAAACAATCAGAAAGGGGATTCATCAGAGAAAATGACTTTAACCCAGTCCTCAGCAGTCCAATCCCTGTACCTTTTGCAGAATGATGTTTTTCCTGGAGAGAAGTGGCTTCTTTGCTGCCCTTCTTGACACCAGGCCATCCTCCAAAAGTCTTTGCCTCACTGTGTCTGCAGATATACTCACACCTGTCTGCTGCCATTCCTGAGCAAGCTCTGTACTGGTGATGCCCCGATCCCGCAGCTGAATCAACTTTAGGAGACGGTCCTGGCGTTTGCTGGACTTTCTTGTGCGCCCTGAAGTCTTCTTCACAACAATTGAACCGCTCTCCCTTGAAGTTCTTGATGATCCGATAAATGGTTGATTTAGGTGCAAATTTACTGGCAGCAATATCCTTGCCTGTGAAGCACTTTTTGTGCAAAGCACTGATGACGGCACGTGTTTCCTTGCAGGTAACCATGGCTGACAGAGGAAGAACAATGATTCCAAGCACCACCCTCCTTTTGAAGCTTCCAGTCTGTTATTCGAACTCAATCAGCATGACAGAGTGATTTCCAGCCTTGTCCTCATCAACACTCCCACCTGTGTTAACGAGAGAATCACTTACGTGATGTCAGCTGGTCCTTTTGTGGCAGGGCTGAAATGCAGTGGAAATGTTTTTGGGGGGATTCAGTTCATTTGCATGGCAAAGAGGAACTTTGCAATTAATTGCAATTCATCTCATCACTCTTCATAACATTCTGGAGTATATGTAAATTGCCATCATACAAACTGAGGCAGCAGACTTTGTGAAAATGTATATTTGTGTCATTCTCAAAACTTTTGGCCACGACTGTATTAACACAGTGGTTAGTACTTTGTGTACTTGATTTTCTGAATGATATGTCTGTCCCCAGAGCCCGTGAGAAGCTTCGCAACATGTGCCAATGTCATGGTGAGTACAATAGTAGTAGATAAGTGTTTGACAAATCCAAATTCTTTACCACCACCTATGTTGACTGTGCTCGGAATTCATGAATGTAAATTGTTTTCAGGAAAAATAAGAAAATATGGTGGGAAAATCCAAAACATTTTGCTCCATTTTCAGATGCAATTACCCAATTGACAGCAGGATTATAAAATAGTTATTTGTGGAGGGGTAGGGTTCTACCAACAATCCTTGTCATCTGAAGAACCCTTTTTGGGAGACAATGGATATTTGTAAGGCAAAGGGTTCTACGTAAAACCATTAACATGCAAAGAACCATTTTTGGAAGAAAAGTATATTTAGATTTTTTTTAAGGCAAGAAGGTTTCTTTGGAAGGCAAGAAACCTTCTACACAGAACCCCTTCTTCTGAATCTGAATGAGTTTATTTATTGTACATTTTATTTTACATAGTGCCTGGACATTTGTGTTTAAACTTTAACTTCAGGAGTTTAAAAAGATAGGTGTGAGTAAACCTATATGGGAATATTTGTGCATATATCTGGTATTCCCTTTATCATTTGACATGTAACTGACATAGTGGTGTAAAATAACCCCAGTGTTGATATTAATAACCAGTTGAGTGGTTGTCATTTTTCCTCTATGTAGAGTATAACATTAAAAACCACACCCATCAATATCATACACTGCTCAAAAAATAAAGGGAACACTTAAACAACACAATGTAACTCCAAGTCAATCACACTTCTGTGAAATCAAACTGTCCACTTAGGAAGCAACACTGATTGACAATAAATGTCACATGCTGTTGTGCAAATGGAATCGACAACAGGTGGAAATTATAGGCAACTACTCAGTTTCTATGCTTCCTGGCTGATGTTTTGGTCACTTTTGAATGCTGGCGGTGCTTTCACTCTTGTGGTAGCATGAGACGGAGTCTACAACCCACACAAGTGGCTCAGGTAGTGCAGCTCATCCAGGATGGCACATCAATGCGAGCTGTGGCAAGAAGGTTTGCTGTGTCTGTCAGCGTAGTGTCCAGAGCATGGAGGCGCTACCAGGAGACAGGCCAGTACATCAGGAGATGTGGAGGAGGCCGAAGGAGGGCAACAACCCAGCAGCAGGACCGCTACCTCCGCCTTTGTGCAAGGAGGAGCACTGCCAGAGCCCTGCAAAATGACCTCCAGCAGGCCACAAATGTGCATGTATCTGCTCAAACTGTCAGAAACAGACTCCATGAGGGTGGTATGAGGGCCCGACGTACACAGGTGGGGGTTGTGCTTACCAGAGAACACCAAGATTGGCAAATTCGCCACTGGCGCCCTGTGCTCTTCACAGATGAAAGCAGGTTCACACTGAGCACATGTGACAGACGTAACAGTCTAGAGACGCCGTGGAGAACGTTCTGCTGCCTGCAACATCCTCCAGCATGACCGGTTTGGCGGTGGATCAGTCATGGTGTGGGGTGGCATTTCTTTGGGGGGCCGCTCAGCCCTCCATGTGCCTGCCAGAGATAGCCTGACTGCCATTAGGTACCGAGATGAGATCCTCAGACCCCTTGTGAGACCATATGCTGGTGTGGTTGGCCCTAGGTTCCTCCTAATGCAAGGCAATGCTAGACCTCATGTGGCTGGAGTGTGTCAGCAGTTCCTGCAAGAGGAAGGCATTGATGCTATGGACTGGTCTGCCCGTTCCCAGACCTGAATCCAATTGAGCACATCTGGGACATCATGTCTCGCTCCATCCACCAACGTCACGTTGCACCACAGACTGTCCAGGAGTTGGCGGATGCTTTAGTCCAGGTCTGGGAGGAGATCCTCAGGAGACCATCCACCACCTCGTCAGGAGCATGCCCAGGCGTTGTAGGGAGGTTATACAGGCACATGGAGGCCACACACACTACTGAGCCTCATTTTGACTTGTTTAAAGGACATTACATCAACGTTGGATCAGCCTGTAGTGTGGTTTTCCACTTTAATTTTGAGTGTGACTCCAAATCCAGGCCTCCATGGGTTGATAAATTTGATTTCCATTGATAATTTTTGTGTGATTTTGTTGTCAGCACATTCAACAATGTAAAGAAAAAAGTATTTAATAAGAATATTTCATTCATTCAAATCTAGGATGTGTTATTTTAGTGTTCCCTTTATTTTTTGAGCAGTGTTTTTCCCAGCATATTCTATTGCCGGTTGATTTTAAGAATTGTTTGTTTCAAAACCTGTGTTATTGCATGTACATTGACTGGTTGATTAATCTTGTGCTACAAAAAGATAAATAACATACATTTTCCTAAACTAATACAGTCTGTTAGTCCTTGGACTTATTGCACCCGTTACTGGGATGGTTGTTCAAGTTTAGATTTAGTCTCATTTATCAATATTCCCTATCCTGACAGTTATTCTGAATGCAGGTTGTGGGTGATACAAATTAGAATTGTTGGATATCCTCACTCTGGCTGGATTCCAATTAGAATTACACATCACTTTGCAAGTGAGCATAATGTGACTTGCAGGCCTGCTGTGGCCTGTAAACCAGGAGTTTCCTACCACCACTGTGTTATTGTATAACTAGGCATTCAAAGAAAGGCCTTATGATATATGTAATGTATTGTCATAAAAAGTTTCATTGGTTAAGGTTGGTGGAACCATTCATAGAGGGTTCTAAGGAAGAACCCTCCAAAAATAAAAGGGTTCTAAGTAGATCCATTCATAGAGGGTTCTAGGTAGAACCATTTACAGGGGGTTCTATGACAAACCCTACATAGAGGGTTCTAGGTAGAAACCTCTGCAAAGGGTTCTACCTAGCACAAAAAAGGGTTCCCCTATGGGGACCAACCAAAGAACCCTATATTGTTTAATTTAGCTACTTTTTTTCTAAGAGTGTATTGTTCAAATCAGAAACCATTCTTCATTCAAGTAAAAAGAAATGTATAGAATAAGGTTTACAAAAGTGAAGGAAAAGAAACCCTTCAAAGTACATATTTTACACTGCAATGTTTTAAAAATGATGTCGTAAATACAGTTTGATCATCTGTGATAATCAGAGATCAATGTTCTCTTATTCAGGAGTCTACCAACTGGGTTCAGGTTGAACCTGTGGTCATCACTGAAGAAGCCCCAATGTTCAGGTACACTCCTGGAATGTATTAGTCCCTCACCATATACAGAATGATACAAAGCTTTCAGTTTTGCTATCCAACAATTCTGTTTTAAGATAACAGTAACTAGATGGAATAAACCTCCTATCCATTATTTAAAGAAAGTCTGACTTTATAGCATTTGTTGAACTACTTGTAAAAACGTAGGAAATACAAGTATGTGAGGATCTACAGAAAGTTTAACAAAGTAAAGTAACTATTATTATGTTTGTCAACTACTGATAAACAATTAAATACATGACTTACTTAATAAATCCATTCTGTCTTCTTTCATGCCGTACCTAGCATGTCTCCCCCGGGGCGCTACGAGTGCAAAGTATCAGGGCTCCGATGGGTGTGTAAAGACCATGTCAGTCTGCAGTATCAATTCAGCTCCTGGGAACCTCACAGTGCAATGATGAAAAGCTTGGGGTACAAGCAAGGAGGCCCCCTATTGGACGTCACAATCCTTGCAGGAGAACTGGAAGAAGTGCATCTGCCACATTTTGCCTGTTTCGGTATGGGCGTAGATTTTAAAAAACTAAAATATAACTGATACAAACTACTTTTAAAAAGCCTTGTTGTTGATGTCAACCTGATGTTTATGTGCCTGTTTTTATCTCTGCAGGTGATGATTCCTCCTTCAAAGAGAAAGTGAGAGTTCTACATGTAGAAGACTGTGGTGTGTCCGTAAAACAAGTGGATGAAGTCACCTGCTTCCACGTCAAGATCCTCCATCCAACTTTCTCTCCAAAAGGAGTTCTCGTGAGATCTGGCTTTCCGCTGAAAGAACACTGTGACTTGCTGCTCTACCAGGCCAAGGCCCATCTTGGACAGACTCCTGAAGGAGTCATCACTGACAATGGCTACAGTGACGTGAGATCTGAAAGAACCAAACAGAAGAAGATGAGGGAGCTCTTTGATGGGCCCCCTGAAAGGATGTGGCCCCAAAGGCAAAGATATTTTCTTAGAGATCCTGAAAGAGCAGGAGCCATTTCTAATCAGAGAATTGATGGGTGAATGAGAAGCTGAATACATTTGAAGTTTAATTTTTAGGGAAAGGACACGGATGACAAGACTCCTAGACAGGGGTTATCGCTGACGAGGGCTATGATAGCACCAAAGACACCCTTCTATGTCATCCTGGGAGGAGCTTGTATCATCCCTGATCGATGAAGTATTCATTGACAAACCACCTATAATCATTGATAGGTGAATGAAGAAGGAGTGGTGAAATGTTTCTTAAAAAAAGGGCAGAAATCTGATGGCAATTTCACTTTGTTTCTTTGTGTGTTAATGACTTTGTGAAAATAATCACAAATGTTTAAAAGAAAACACTTTTAACACAGGGTTGGAGTTTGATTAGAATTGTATTTATTTATTTAGAGACAAGAAAATATATAAAGGAAAGATTTTAAAGAAAAATGTAATGACTTAATTTAGGCAACTATGTGAATGACAAGTCAGTGATGGTAAGGAATACCAGTGATCAGCATGTCAATCAAAATACAAATATATAACATTGTAAAGCTTTATTCAACAGCTTATAACAGCTGTTTCTATCATCCGTACTGGGCAGGCGTGTCCTCCCAAGCATCAATATGACAAACTCTTACGAGTGGCTTTGTTTGTGTCTTGTAAAGTATTGCATTAAAGCAAACCCTCTGCTACACCTGCTGCATACAAACTTCATTTATTTCTGATGCGTTTTCTGATGCCCTTTAATGTTACCTAGCTGGGCGAAATAGTTCCTGCATATGTCACAATGGTATGGCTTCTCCACTGTGTGGATTCTCGGATGGACTTCCAGCTCCACTTCAAATTTAAAAAAGGACTTCCAACACTCGTCACAGTAGTGAAGCTTCACCCGTGTCTCTTCTCATGGGTTCTGAGTGACAATTTGTCCACGGATCTGCAATCACACGTTCAACACGCAAACGATTTCTCTTCCGTGTGTGTCGGAACATGTCTTCCCAAACTCAAGTCTTGACTGAACTGTTAACTGCGGTCAGGGAAACTGCAAGCGTACGGCTTCTCCTTGATGTGTGTTTGCTGATGTGTTTTCATGTTACTTAGCTGGGTGAAATCTTTCCCGCATATGTCACAATGGTATGGCTTCTCCCCTGTGTGGATTCTCTGATGGATATTAAGCTCATATGGTAATAAAAAGGACTTCCCACACTCATCACAGTAGTAAGGTTTCACCCCAGTGTGTCTCTTCTCGTGGGTTCTGAGCGACGATTTGTCCGCGGCTCTGTAATCACATGTGGAACAAAATGGTTTCTCTCCTGTATGAGTACGAACATGTATTTGCAAACTCAATGCATGACTGAACTGTTTACCACAGTCGGGTAAACTGCAAGTGTATGGTTTCTCCTTGCGTGAGTTCGCTGAGGTGCGTCTTCAGGGTGGCCAGAAATCGGAACCTCAGCCACGCATTGCGAGCATTCCTGCACGGTTTGTTGCCCGTGGATCTGTTTGTGTCTGGACCAGGTGGTGTAGTTGGAGAACTTGCTGCCACATACATTGCAGGAGAAGGGTTTGGCGACTGTGTGAACCTGGTGATCTTTCAGATGTGATTGAAGTCGGAAGCTTTTCCCTTTTCCCGGAGCAGCAGTATGGTTTCAGTCCGGAATGAAGGAGCTTGTGAACATTTAACTTTGTAAGACTCATGTGAAGCCTCGGTCGCACATGGTGCATCGGTGAGGTTTCCCTGCACCATCAGTGCTATGGAAGGCCATCATGTGTTTTTTTAAGTTGCCGGTCTGACTGAAGGCCTGGCCACTTTGAGAACAAGGGTACGGCTTTTCACCTGTGTGCGTTCGCTGGTGGATCTGGCAGGATTTTGGTCGATAAATGTTTGCCCACATACAGGACATGAAAATGGCTTCAGTCCTGTGTGTCTGCGCATGTGGGTGTTTAAATGAGATGACTGCGAACCGCTTTCCCACAGAATTTACAACCGTGGGCCTCTCTCCGTGTGCGTCAAGATGTGTAGTTTTAAGTAAGTGGATTTGGTGAACGTTTTCCGCCAGGTGTCACATTTGTGTCTCCCTCGCATTCTAGCTTGCTGTTGTATTTTCAAAATGTCTGTCTTGCTTAGTCTTTTCCACACTGACATAACACCGGGCATATTCGATAGATGGATCCTTGTCATATCTACCTGTACAATTCCTTTGACTTTGGTCACATGATGCACCTGGGAGCCATTCTGACCCGCTTGTCCAGTTCAACAATCACAAGGTTGCTTTTTATGTAACAACTGATTCACTTGAAGTCAGTCTGTTGTTGGTCAGTTCTGCACAATGTTCTCTGAAGGTTTTATATCACACATTCACGATTGGACTTATAGTGCTGCAGTTCCCATACTGGGGGTCAGGACCCCATGTGCTTCTGTGTCTTAGGCTTGTGTCCCCCTCTACTTGGTCCCTGTCTCTGAAGTGACAGACACTGCTGAGACGACTCGACGTCCGACAGCAATTCAGAATTATGTGGTTCGCCTTCAAAGATCCAACCCAGCGTCCTCCTCTCTGGCATATTGATGCAATGTCCAGAGAGTCCCAAACACTCCATCTTGGCATTTTGGTTTGTGGAGAACGCCTGCAGAAAACAATCCCATTCCGTTTCACCATCCTCGGTTTTAACCTGTGACCATTTAGGTTTACTGGTTATCTGCCCAGTGTCCACTCAGAGCAACAAGGGGATCTGGTCCAGAGGCCTGGGAGAATCCATCTCAGTGTCAGTGTGGGGTAGTTTGCAGATGTAGATATTCTGCAACAAAATGATCAACATATCAGAACAGAAACGACTGCTTATAGTAGAAAATGGACATTCATTTCTCAGGCAACAGCTCTGTGGACATTCTGCAGTCATATGCCAATTTCAGTGCTCCTCAAAACTTGAGACATCTGTGGCATTGTGTTGTGACAAAACGGAACATTTTACAGTGTCCTTTATTCTCTCCAGCACAAGGTGCATCTGTGTACATCATGCTTTTTAAATCAGCCTCTTGATATGCACCTGTCAGGTGGAGGGATTATCTAGGCAAATAAGAAATACTTACTAATAGGGATGTAAACGAATGTGTGCCCCAAATTTGAGAGAAAAATACAATTTTGCATATAGAACATTTCTGGGGCTTTTATTTCTGATCAAGAAACATGGGACCAACACTTAACATGTTGTGTTTATATTTTTGTTCAGTGTATTTAAGCCTAATTACCACTAAAATTAATTCCATTAAAACGATAGAATGACAAAACATAATAAGTGTGTAGGCTATAGCAGCCTAGTTGTAGATATCCTAAATCGTGTTTTCCCCCTGTATTCTTTTTCTATGGCTGTGGCACGAATGATTTACATAAGGCGTGTGTGCAGAGACCGGTTGAACGAAGTGAACCTCACCGATGCACCACGTGCAACCGAGGGGTGATGAGTCTTACAGAGTTAAACGTACACAAAGCTCCTTCATTCCGGACTGAAACCACACTGCTGCTCCGAGTGCGGGAAAAGCTTCACATCTGAAAGATTACCAACGGGACCACTTTGAGTGGGCCGAAAACAGTATTGCACTCACCCTACTGTCCGAGTGGTTAGCTTACAGAAACGTACCACTTCTATTGCATATGCAGACAAACAGATCCACCATGAACCTTTATCATCAAATACATCATCACACCAACGATATGTACTATTCAAATGTACTGCGTGTCTGTCATGATGATTAAACTCCCACGGACCCCCTCCCCCCTTTTTTGTATTAATATCAAAATCAATACATAAAGCACATGAGGGAACACAAGCATACATAGATTACAAACAATGGACAATCGAGCTAGGGGTACAATATCACATTACAATTACACAAGGACCTTAAGGGACATGCATATACTTACAATTCTAACAGCTTTTTTTGTTAGTAGAGCATTTAACCGTCTTAAAATACAGTTCGATTTTTTTTGTAGGGTACGAAAATTTGGTTTTCTGTTTGTAAATGTACATTTATTATATGAAATTTGGCCAAAAGAATAATGAAATGAATTACGTAAAATTATTGCGCTTATTTCTATTGTATGTACAGAATCCAAACAGTACATCTTCCACAATAGTGTAAAATCTTCATAAATGTGTTCAATTATAAACCTACTGATGTCTTGCCACAGTTTTCTTACATGCATACAATGCCAAAAAGATGCACAACTGTTTCTGGGTGGCTGTCCCTTCAGCACCACGATTCGAAGGGCGCTCAAATTGGTAAAAAGAAAGAAAGAAAGCTCATATAAAGATGTTTGCCTACTAGTAGTTCTACGCATGATTTATTATTACAAATAGAAGATTATCACGTCTCGCAATGGTGTTCGTTTAGTAAAGTGTGAATTAATGTCTTGCAAGATCACATAATGATTCATTAGTATTTTACATAGCAGATCAGAATGTAATAATCATACTGTAGCATAGTATGCCTATAATATGTTACACGAAAAACACCTCAGTCATTTTTTATCAAAGCTGAATAGTCAAATATTTTCAAAATACAACCTGCGTGCGAAGGCTATGCTGATTGTAGAAAAAATATGCCTACAAGAAATGCTAATAGTTTGTTAACAGCACTTGCTTTAATTCGCCCGCAAAACAGTTTTTCAAGAGCACATTCCCATGAAACTGATTGAGATCAAATTATTGCCATTCAGACGCATTTTGGACATTTTACCGGTAAAATGCGAAGAATTATCATTAACGATTGACAGTGATAATGGCCTACCTTGAAATTAGTATGTCCAACTTGGTGTTTGAGGGTAGGCCTATTAAAAATACAACATTTTTTTGAGACAAGATGTGGGCATATAGGCAGACGTTACAATTGAAGGATGCATTTATATTGTAACGATATTCAATCTGTCCTTGCAAACTTGAGAAATGATTGTAATTTAAAACTTTTTTTGCGCTCCTCGCATAAAAATAGCTCAATTAGAAGTCGTAACGCTTCATCTGAATGTCAGGGACAAACCAAAATATCCCCAATCCCATATGCATCGGAGACACGTCTTTCTGGCATTTTATAGCTTGTTTTTAGTGATAAAGTATTGCGGGCTAAAGCGTCGTAATACATCGTTTTATATCAATCAGGTTAATTTGATTTTTAATAAAATATATGATATCAGTAGCAAGCTTTGAACTCCTCAGGAAGAGTAGCTGCTGACTTGCAGCAACTACTAGGGTTCCGGAATAAATAAAAAACCTGGTCCTCATTTTTTATTTAATTTAACTAGGTAAGTCAGTTAATTAAGAACAACTTATTATTTCAAATGACGGCCTACCCTGGCAAACCTGACGACGCTGGCCACTTGCCAGTGTCGCCCTATGGGACTCTAATCACGGCCGGTTGTGATACAGTCTGGAACCGAACTAAGGTCTGTAGTGACGCCTAGCACTGAGATGCAGACTGCTGCGCCAGTCGGGAGCCTAAACTCATCTTCAAGCTCTCCCTCTCAAACCGAATGGGACATCAGTAGGCCTAGTTTGCGCACAGATATAGATTATTTGGGACAATTGACTCGACTCCTGAAGTGCCTCTGCACAGCAGTCTTTGCAGCAGAAAGGGGCTTCCATCAGCAAGAGCAGGTAGGCTGGGGTCTCAGGATAAGGAACGCCTATCAGTTGCAACATGTAATGAAGTGTGGCCTATTTTATATAGCCTACACCATCAGTGCGCCGCAATCACTGGAAAGGAAGTACATTTTCTTAGAAATATAACTTTGCCCTGTGTTTCTCTGAGCACGTCTCTTCGCATAGCCTAGGTCGATAGCAGGGGTATTCAACTCTTACACTACGAGGTCAGGAGCTGGCTGGTTTTCTGTTGTATTTGATAATTAATTGCACCCACCAGGTGTCCCTGGTCTAAATCAATCCCTGAGTAAAGGGGCCAATGAAAATGCAGCGGAACTGGCTTCGAGGTTCAGGTTTGAGTTTGAGGGGGCTCATAGTATGGCTATGCATCATTTTATGGAGACCACACTAGGCGCAATTGATATTGTAATAATAATAATAATAAGCCACTCATTCTCAAATGAGCGATATGACATTTAATCGATTGCAAATTACATTACCCTCCCATGGACTCAAAATATAATACAAATAAGAAACCTCCTCTGGCTGAAAATGAAAAACGCATGACCCTGCCCTATTTACTACTGGTAACTATTGCGCACATGTCGAGCTTCCCCTTACAAAGGTGCACATGGTTCAACTACAATTTATGTGGTAATAGACACGTGCATCTGGCAAACTGTATCCTAGAGTAGATCTCGCTCCAGCATGCCGATATAGTCCAGTCAACTCAACAGTTCGGAGGTTTCGATGACACAATCAGTTGTAGGCTACTGACTAGTTTTAGCAAATAACGCAGAAAATCTACTTCTCTGACTTACCACCTTCTCCATGTATCAGACCTCATATTTCCTTCGCTTCCTCACAAAAGACGTGTCTTTCTGTAAACTGAAAGAGGAAAGTCCCCCTGGTTGCGCAGCCCAACCCAAAGTAGCTAAATATCCACCGCCCCACCCCCTAAGAGGTACGTTAAAGTTATATGTAATTCTATGCGCACACTTACCAAGAAGCGTTTTTACGGACGGGTTCCTCAGGCCAGGTTCCACAAATGTCAAAGTATACGTTATTGTATCTAATAATGGAAGTTAAACAAGCCTAAGGTAATGTTCTGTTTACAGGCGAATTGACTCTTGAAAAATACTATTACTTAACGTGAATAGAATTGGCCCACCAAATACTGTATCTAAACCATAGGATTTTAAGGGGCACGACTCTCCCTATCCTGCGGAAAAAATGGATTTGTTCCCCCCAATATATCACTGTTAACATAACTATTTAATTTCAATAATATTAATAATACGCAATGAAACCACTTGTGCTGATTATAGACACTTAATAGCGCGTTTTTACGTTTCACAAATTGCGACCCCCGCCCTTTATCTCACAATGGTTGGATCCAAGATCAGCATGCAGCTGTAGTGCTTCTAAGTCCCTGTGATACCATTGTCTTATATGTCTTTAAATGGTCTCGTTGCAAAAGCTAAATTGTCGCTGGGGGACTTTGAAGCACCTGTGTGCCGATCTTGGAGTAAACCGAAGATAGCAAAGATTATAACAAACACCACAGAAACGGAATTGGTGCTCGCTAGCTCTGCAAATGCAGCTATTGTGGGAAGCCAGCAAATATAAAATGACAACATAAACTATATTAAAATTACAAAATGTTGCAGCTTACGTTGTGTAAATGGTGAACTCATACATACAGCTGTCAACCCTTGTCACTGCAATCCGTTCACATTTGCTAGCTGACCAGCTCGCTTCCTTGTAGATCGAAGCCCATTATAGAATGATAGAAGCTAATAGATGATAGAAGCCCATCTCCTACTGTAAATAACCTACACACTATGTGTGTGTCCAGCCAACCAGGTAGAAAAATGACAGTAAAAGACGGACATTTTTAAGTACACCAAAACGCAAAAGTAAGAACCCTAGTAGCCTAATATCACAAAGACTAGTTGATAAAATGTTTTTATTTATTTTTTATTTCACCTTTATTTAACCAGGTAAGCTAGTTGAGAACAAGTTCTCATTTGCAACTGCAACCTGGCCAAGATAAAGCGTAGCAGTTTGACACATACAACAACACAGAGTTACACATGGAATAAACAACACATACAGTCGATAATACAGTAGAAAAAAGTA